>NC_056731.1:619799979-620054979 GCF_019279795.1 Protopterus annectens | reverse complement strand
CAAAGAATTCAAATACCAACAGCATTTAAAAAAGACAATACTTGAGAGGTATGACACCTGATATATATATATATATATATATATATATATATATATATATATATATGTACATATATATATATATATATATATATATATATATATATATATATATATATATATATATGCAATACATTTTCAAACTTTATATGTGATTTGCTTGGATATTTTGGATACATTTATCAAATTTAAATGAAAGCTATGTACTTAACATAACAGACCTGTAAAAGAAAGTAAGTCCTCAGTTACAAAAGGATTAATTCCAGCAGACATTGGAACTGCTCGGCAAGAAAAAAAATATCCCAGATTTCTATGCAGTCTCCCCTGTCCCATAACACAGTGTGGTACCAAGCTTCTCTAGATCTTTGTTGTAATGCACAAAAGGTAAATAAGTTCTGATTAAGGAAATAAAACTCAATATCAGTTATGCCAAAGGTGAGGGAAGATGTTTGGGTATGTTATGGAGGCAAAACCTACTATTACAGTTCTATCATTATGTATAGAACTTTCATATTTAATTAAGAGGAGGTCCATCTTCCTCAATGGTGGGATAGAGTCATTGGTGTCTACTGACATCAAAACAAGGTGGGGCAGGAGAAAGAGATGAATATATGGGGCAATATTACAAAAGGTCAACAATCATTTACCTGTGGCTTAGCAGCAGCAGGGATCAGTCACTTTCATCCACAGACAGCTTCAGTGCTCACTCATTCTAGCTACAGTAATGACTACAGTGAAATAAAAATATTAGTCACAGTAATATATATTCAGCTTTCTCTACTGAAACATGCACATACTAGTCCTGCCAAGCCAGATCAATGATTGCTTATCTGTAGTCATCTGGCAGCAAGAATTAGTCAGTTTCATTCACAGACTGCTTCAATGCCTCCTGATTACAGCAACTTTACTGAATGTAAACCCCTCAGATGTTTGACTGAGATCAAATGAATGAATGAGTAAATTAATAAATATGGTCCACAGTAATGCATTTCAACTCACTGCTGGCAAATGCACACAGTACATTCAGCTCACTGCACAGGCCCACCTACAAAGATTTATCCAGCAGCTAGTCATTTTACTGTGTATAACTTAGATGTCCGAGTGTGACACACTCAATGTATAAATACATGAATATTGGCCACAGAAATGTATTTCAGCTTACTGTTGTCAACTGCATAAAGAGCAACCTATTGCAACACTCCTACTTACCTGTGCATGTGCGCACACAGATACATTCACATGATCAATTATTACACACACTTTACTCCTGTGTAAACTTCAGATGTTTGACTGTGATTAGATGAAGAAATGTATACATGCATAAGTAATGGCCACAGTAACATATGCCAGCTTGATGGTATCAAATGCATATAAAGCAATCCTTTGCAATATTTCTCAAATAACAAGAGACAAGCCATGTCTGACCCAGCTCTGTTAGAAATGCTACAGCTAAAGAAATCCCAATCCCTCTGCACCACATGCTCCAGAGACCTCAGCCTCATTACCACAAATCAACAGAACATGCTAGAGGGGCAGGTTCATGACCCACAGATTGCCCATGCTCTGGAATAGACTTCCCATACATTTCAAACAGAGCACCTCACTGGCCCTCTTCAAGAGGGATCTTGACAAATTGATGAGAAATAGAAAGTTCACCCCGGGGATTACTCCAGTGGCTTTACTTGATAGAGGCACTGGGAACTAATGTCGGGCGGCACGATGCCAGGGTACTTCTATGGGCTAGGCTTGTAAAGGCTCTAGGGCCATTAGCCTAGTACACACCTATGAACCTATGAACTCAAAGGAAGACTAGGACCACCACAACTACATCATAAAACCTTGCAAGGGAATTGAAAGCAGACCAAGAAGCAGCTGCACAGATATTATCCATAGTTGCATTCCAGAAAAAAAAAGATGTAGATGTAGCTGCATTAGGTAATATAGTGATAGACGTTTTACACTTTATTACAGTAGATGTGCATGCTTAGCTTATACATTTTCTTAACAAGCATCCTGCTAGGAGAGAAACTGAATTTCTGCCTCTAAAAACAAAAGAAAACAAATGAAGCAAAGCCTGGCTAGGTGTATATCAACACTAATATAAAACAAAACCAAAGCACCCAAATGCAAAAAAAGAAGAGACCAATGTTTCTACCTTATTTTCAGTTTAATATCCACTTTGGTCCTTAGACTATCAATAATGTTAAAAAAATACAAAACACATGTTTATATACTCTAAATTAAAACCATTCCATCCAATAAGAATGCAAAACAATTAATCAATTAAACAAACATTTAAAACAAATTTTTAGTTGTATTAACCCTTTAAGAGATAGCAAATCTGCTTTCTTTGAGAAAACATTTTATAATAATGGGGTCATTTAGAACAGAGGGGTTGTCAGCAGCTAATTTTATTTGCCAACACGTTTTTCGTCTTTTCAGGAACATTTTTATAGTTGTCACCCCTCTGGGCTTCTAGAACTGATTCCACCACAGCAAACAAAAACTTTTTGAATTGCAAACATTTCTCTGAGTGTCTACAAAGAGCATTTCTAGTGTCTTTAGTTTTAACAGCATACCAATATTCTTTTATCCTTTTGCCCAAGATTCTAGTGGTCATACCCACATAGAAGCTTGGGCACCCTGAGCAGAGAGCTATGTATACAACACCTTTGGTATTACATGTGTATCTCTTTTTTTGTCCACAAAATGTAAGGAGATTGTAACAGAAAAATTTAAAGTCCTTCACTGATGTAACTACAACCTGTACAATAATGGCACTTATAAGTATCCTGTCTCTTTTGTGCAAATGGTGGGGTAATATATATGTGGAATTCCTTTCAAGCAAGTTTTTAATGCATTGACTTTTCCTGCACACAAATGCAGGAACCTCTCCTACTACATCAAAGATGCCACTATTCCTAGCAATAATTTTCCAGTTATTATATAAAATATTTTTAATAGTTTCACTTTCTATTGTCATACCCAAACAAAATGTGGGTGCTATGTTATGTTGTGGTTCATCTGTGTTGTGTACTAAAGACCCAGTAATCTTTTTGGAGAATCCATATATCATAACAGGACCAAATGGTGTTTTACATTTTGATCGAATCTCTTCAGTTGTATGTAATTCAAGCTTTTTATCATATCCTCTAGCTAAAAACAAAGAAGTGATAACCTCTATCTCCTTTTCAGGATCTATATCTCTACTGTTCATTCTAGAGGCCCGAATGAATTGGTCCCTAGGAGTGTTGTTCTTCATGTATGTTGAATGGTGACTCCTATAGTGTAAATAATGGTTTGTAAAGGTACTTTTACAATATATACAGCTATGAAATTCCACATCCAAACAATTTACTTTTTGTCCCACTTCTCCTAACAAAAACTGTAAAAAATATTTGCTGGAATTCAAACCATCTATAATGACTTGATGACTTCCTGTTTCACCTTAAAGGACGAAAAACAAATCATCCACAAGTCTTTTGTAATATATAATGTTGGAGTGTTTGATGAAACCCAGTAGAATCTCTAACTCCCACCAACCAAGAACTAAACTTGAAAATGCGGGGGCCACTGTTGCCCCCACAGCAATACCTTTCTTTTGTTTATAAATGTTTGAATTAACAGAAAGAAATTATTTTGCAATAAAATATCAAGTAAAGAACAGTATACACAAACCTGATTGTTCTCCAAGTTGATTTGTCTGTGTAACAATTTCCTAACATATTCCACACCATTTTCTTGCGGGATGGAAGTGAAAAGGGATGTTATGTCAGCAGTACAAATATAAGTATCACTCTTTTTTTAATTTCTCCAAGCCTTTTGGGTTTCTAATACCATATCAGAATGGACCCCATTCCTAAGTCAAAGTAAGATTAAAGTTCATGAAATTAGTATTGTTTGAGTCTTTGATGTCAGTCAGAATTGCTCTTCGCAGCACCTGTAATATGCCCAGTAATGACTCCTTCTGTGATTTGTACTGGGTTACATGTATTGGTAACATATCTAAATACGGTTGTAGATTCTTTTTTATAAGATAAGTATCACTAGGGGAGTATTTTAATGCCTCAGTAAGTTCTTTGAAGCTGTTCAAAAAATATCAAGGGTCCCTTATTTATGATGAAAGTTGCTAAATTAAAGGATTTAGTACTGAGTCTAAAAATAAAGAAATACCCTCAGTACTGTTTCCTGAAGCTGATATTATAGGTCTAAAATGGGGATATGTTGGATGCTTATGAATTTTTGGTATACCAAAAATACTCTTAGCCTTGGATATTCTACAACAAGAAAATTATACAATTCCATATCCATGTCTCCATTTAATACCATTTCATAAAGACCGTCTCTCATATAAGAATAACTTTTCTATACCACCCATTCATTGGTCACTGCATATTCTTCTACATTGCTAAGCATTTCTTCAACAGCAGTACTGTAGTGTACTACACTGAATTACCAGCCCTCCCCCTTTTGTCAGCTTTCATAAATCTTAACATTTTATTATATTTTAGTTCTTTTATTGCTTTCATTTGCTCTGGGCTTAAATTAAAAAAAAAGGTTTACTCACTCTTTTAGACAAAGTTTGTCTCATCTCAGTTTCACAAAAAGTTTCAAATGTCTTTATAGTATGGTATAATACTGGGTTAAAAACAGAAGGTTTTCTGAGAGCACTCCTTATATTAATGTGTTTCAAAATATATTGCAAATTGTTTTCTAGAAAAAAGTTTCAGTTCTATTAAGCTACGAGTGATGTCAGCTCTCTGGCTAGGAATAAAACTAAAAGCATACTCTAGCATTTGTAGATGGTGTTCATTTAATGTTACATCAGACAAACTGTTAATTTTGGTGTTAAAACTCACAGTGTCCATTATTTATCATTTCTTCCTTGCTATTCTGCTGTGTTGTGGTAAATTGTGGTAACCCCCAACCATAGTTTTTTTGCTTGAAATTCACTTTCTTCTGCACAAGGAATGGAACTGGGGGAATAAAGCAGTTCTGGAATTTCAACATTGAAAACGTGGAGGTGGGGAAAATCAGCTATTTCACCATCATTGTGTTTCCTTCCTGCATGTATGTGACTCCAGTCCGCTAATGATTGGCAGTAGATTTTTACGTGCCGAGTTGCTGGCTCTGACGCACAACCTTCAACGAAGGTACGCCCATTCACGCATGTCTCCACAGAGAAGATGCTCTAGCTGAGAATTGAACAGGACAACGTCTTACTGTGAGGCGACAACACTACCGCAGTACCACCACCAGTTCCTGCATGCTACATGGAATTATTGAACTGTGTGACATCACTTCCACTGTTCTCAGAGGGATGTTTTAAAGTAACCATGTCATTCTTTCTTGTTGCTGCATTAGAACTAGTACAATTTGCAGAAACATCAAGTTTCTGAATTGTAGATGTAAAACTCTTTTTAGCAGGAATAATATAAGCTGTACCATTCTCATAAGCATACATGTCTCATTGAATTTTCTTCTGTTTCCTCAGGACTATAGTTTTCTCAAACCAGTCTAATGAAACCAGTACATTTTCATAGTCTATTTTAAATTCAGTATATGTATTAATCATCTCTTTTACCCTGGTGTCCAGGTGTTCTAGTTGGTCTGTCATAGTATTTAAATTATCATAGTTGATAAATGGGGAGGGTTGCGTCAGGAAGGGCATCCGGCATAAAATTTTGCCAAACCATACATGCAGAAAACAGTACAGAAATTCATACCAGATCAGTTGAGGCCCGGGTTAACAATGACTGCCACCAGTACTGTTGGCCAACAGGGTGCTGGCGGAAATTTGGCCGAAGGAGAAGAGGCGGAAGACATGCCCAAAGACAGGTAAAGGCTAGGACTGTGATAGTGAAGGTCCGAACTTTGAATGCTGGCAGTATGACTGGTATAGGGAGAGAGCTAGCTGATATGATGGACTGAAGGACGGTTGGTATATTGTGTGTGCAAGAAACCAGATGGAAGGGGAGCAAGGCTAGGTGTATCGGAGTCAGTTTCAAATTGTTTTTTCATGGTGTGGATGGGAGGAGAAATGGCGTAGGCATTATCCTGAAGGAACAGTATGCTAAGAGTGTTTTGGAGGTGAAAAGAGTGTCGGATAGAGTGATGTTTATAAAGCTGGAAAATGATGGTGTAATGATGAATGTTGTTAGTGCATATGCTCCACAAATTGGGTGTGCAATGGATGAGAAAGAAAAATTTTGGAGTGAGTTAGATGAAGTGGTGATGACTGTACCCAAGGGTGAGAGACTGGTGATTGGAGCAGATTTCAATGGGCATGTAGGTGAAGGGAACAGAGGGAATGAGGAAGTGATGGGTAGGTATGGTGTTAAACAAAGGAATGCAGAAGGTCAGATGGTAGTGGATTTTGTGAAAAGGATGAACATGGCTATGGTGAATACATATTTTAACAAGAGGGAGGAGCATATGGTGACATACAAGAGTGGAGGAAGATGCACACAGGTGGATTATATCTTATGTAGAAGGGCCAATCTGAAGGAGATTGGAGACTGTAAAGTGGCGACCGTGAAAAGTGTAGTTAGGCAGCATAGGATGGTGGTTTGTAGGATGACATTGGTGATCAAGAAGAGGAGGATGAGTGTGAGGGCAGCACCAAGGATCAAATGGTGGAAACTGAAAAAGGGTAATTGTGAGGTGATGTTCAGGGAAGAGTTAAGACAGGCACTGGGTGGCAGTAAAGAATCACCGAATTGCTGGGTAACTACAGCAGAGCTACTAAGAGAGATGGCTAGAAAGGTGCTTGGTGTGAGATCTGGAAAGAGGAAGGAGGACAAGGAGACCTGGTGGTGGAATGAAGAAGTACAAGAGAGTATACAGAGAAAGAGGTTGGTGAAGAAGAAGTGGGACTGTCAAACAGATGAAGAAAGTAGACAAGAGTATAAGGAGATGAGGTGCATGGCAAAGAGAGAGGTGGCGAAGGCTAAGGATAAGGCATATGATGAGTTGTATAAAAGGTTGGACACTAAGGAGGGAGAAAAGGACCTGTACCAATTGACTAGACAGAGGGACCGAGCTAGTAAAGATGTGCAGCAGGTAAGGGTGATAAAGGATAATGAGGGAAACATACTCACAAGCAAGGAGAGTATGTTGAGCAGATGGAAAGAGTACTTTGAGGGGTTGATGAATGAAGAGAATGAGAGGGAGAAAAGATTGGATGATGTGCGGATAGTGAATCATGAAGTGCAGTGGATTAGCAAGGAGGAAGTAAGGATAGCTATGAAGAGGATGAAGAACGGAAAGGCTGTTGGTCCCGATGACATACCTGTGGAAGCATGGAGGTGTTTAGGTGAAATGGCAGTGGAGCTTTTAACTAGGTTGTTTAATGAAATCTTGGAAAGTGAGAGGATGCCTGAGGAATGGAGAAAAAGTGTTTTGGTACCAATTTTTAAGAATAAGGGTGATGTGCAGAGCTGTAGTAACTACAGAGGGATTAAACTGATTAGTCACAGCATGAAGTTATGGGAAAGAGTAGTGGAAGCTAGGTTAAGAAGGGAGGTGATGATTAGTGATCAGCAGTATGGTTTCATGCCAGGAAAGAGCACTATAGATGCGATGTTTGCTCTGAGAGTGTTGATGGAGAAGTACAGAGAAGGTCAGAAGGAGTTGCTTTGTGGATTTAGGGAAAGCATATGACAGGGTGCCTAGAGAGGAGTTGTGGTATTGTATGAGGAAGTTGGGAGTGTCAGAGAAGTATGTAAGAGTGGTACAGGATATGTATGAGGGTAGTGTGACAGTGGTGAGGTCTGCGGTGGGAGTGACAGATGAATTTAAGGTGGAGGTGGGATTACATCAAGGATCAGCTCTGAGCCCTTTCTTATTTGCAATGGTGATGGACAGGTTGACAGATGAGATCAGACAGGAGTCCCCATGGACTATGACGTTTGCAGATGACATTGTGATCTGTAGTAAACTACGGTGGTGGTGCTGCAGTAGCGTTGTCACCTCACAGTTAGACGTTGCCTGTTCAATTCTCAGTTAGAGCGTCTTCTGTGTGGCGACATGTGTGAATGGGCCTTCCTTCGTTGAAGGTTGTGCGTTAGGCCCGGCAAGCCAGCACGTAAAACTCTACTGCCGATCATTAGCGGACTAGTTCCGCTGTGACGACCCCTAACCGGGAAAAGCCGAAAGACACAAACAAACAGTGAGAGTAGGGAACAGGTGGAGGAGACCCTGGAGAGGTGGAGATATGCTCTCGAGAAAAGAGCAATGAAGGTCAGCAGGACTAAGACAGAATATGTGTGTGTGAATGAGAGGGAGAATAGTGGAATGGTGAGGATGCAGGGAGTAGAGGTGGCAAAGGTGAATGAGTTTAAGTATTTGGGATCAACAGTTCAGAGTAATGGTGAGTGTGGAAGAGAGGTGAAGAAGAGAGTACAGGCAGGATGGAGTGGGTGGAGAAGAGTGTCAGGAGTGATTTGTGACAGACGAGTACCAGTAAGAGTGAAAGGGAAGGTCTACAAGAGGGTAGTGAGACCAGCTAAGTTATATGGGTTGGAGAAAGTGGCATTGACAAAAAGGCAGGAGTCAGTGCTTGACATGGCAGAGCTGAAGATGTTAAGATTTGCACTGGGTGTGATGAGGATGGACAGGATTAGGAATAAGTATATTAGAGGGTCAGCCCAGGTTGGAAGGTTTGGAGACAAAGCCAGAGAGGCAAGATTACAGTGGTTTGGACATGTGCTGAGGAAGGATGCAGAGTATATTGGGAAAAAGATGCTAAGGATGAAGCTGCCAGGTGACAGGAAAAGAGGAAGGCCTAAGATAAGGTTTATGGATGTGGTGAGAGAGGACATGCAGGTGGTTGGTGTGACACAGCAAGATACAGAGGACAGCAAGAAATGGAAACAGCTGATCTGCTGTGGCGACCCCTAACGGGAGCAGCCGAAAGAAGAAGAGTTGTTACATATTAAAACTTTGAGAAAATACAGCCCAACAGTATTAAAAAAATTCTACTAATTCATTAAAAAAGGGCTATCCATAAGGACACCATTTGGAACTTTAAAAATTCTTAAGCCCTTTTGTACAATTTTTAGGGGACAGCAATGTTCATAATATGTCGCTCGATATTTTTGAGCCCTCTCTCTAAGGTATTCAATAGCCCCTTTAAATTTTGTCTTGCCAGTACTGTGGGCCCTCTTCCATATTCTGAAACTCTGGTGACAGGGTTGTAGTAGTTGTTCAGTCGTGAGGCATAATCCTTGAAAGATGAGTGTTCAGTTCTACCTTTACCCAAAGAAAAATTAATGACAGTTTCCTCACCATCTGAAGAATCAATCACGTCATAGGGTACATCTTATTTGCCTCAATTTCTACCACCATAGTCATGGGTTAAAGCTGCAAGGGATTTCTGCATTTCAGAAAACATAACAACCAAGTCATCCAATGTTTTACCTTGGCTGCCACACCTGCCATCTGGCTTTTTCAGTATAAAATAACAAAAAAACCGACGCAAAGCCCAACCAGGTGTATATCAATATAATAAAAAAAAAAAAACACAAAGCACCTGAATGCAAGACAGAAGAGACCAGTTTCTAGCATATTCTCAATTTATTATCCACTTTTATCCTTAGACTTTATCAAGAAGCTTAAAAAAATACAAAACACATCTTTATATACTCCAAGTTAAAACCATTCCATCCAATAAGAATGTAAAAAAAAATCAATTAAACAAAAATTTAAAACAAATTTTTAGTTGTCTTAACCCTTTAAGTGACAGCAAGTCTGCGTTCTTTGAGAAAACGCATTATATTAATGTGGTCATTTAGACCAGAGGATTGGTCAGCATTTCCAATGTCTTTAGTTTTAATAGTGTAACAATGTTATTTTCAAGACATTTTTAAGTATCCTGGTCTCTTTTCTGTAAATGGTAGGGGAATACATGTGGAATTCCTTTCAAGCAAGTTTTTACATTTTACACAAAAGAGACAGAGTACTTATAAATGAGATAAATGCTTATCAGTGAAAAACCTTATATTTTTCTATCACATTCTGCTTACATTTTGTGGGCAAAAAAACAGATACACCTGTAATACCAAAGGTGTCATATACATAGCTCTCTGCTCAGTGTACCCACGCCTCTATGTGGGTATGACCTCTAGAAGCTTGGGCAAAAGGATAAAAGAACATTGTTACACTATTAAATCTAAATACACTAGAAATGCTCTGTATAGACACAATACAAAAAGTTGTTGTTTGCTGTAATGGAATCAGTTCCAGAAGATCGGAGGAGTGGCAACTATAAAAATGTTGAAAGAAGTGAAACTTGCTGGAAATAAAATTAGCTGCGGACAAACCCGCTGGTCTAAATGATCATATTAATATAAAGTGTTTTCTCAAAGAATGCAGACTTGCTATCACTTAAAGGATTAATATCACT
Source organism: Protopterus annectens (assembly GCF_019279795.1). NCBI lineage: Eukaryota > Metazoa > Chordata > Ceratodontiformes > Protopteridae > Protopterus > Protopterus annectens. Next base: position 620,044,535 of record NC_056731.1, on the reverse strand, counting down.
AAAAATTTGTTTCAATTTTTTTGTTTAATTAATTAATTGATTTTATATTCTTATTGTATGGAATGGTTTTAATTTGAGAGTATAAAGACATCTTTTGTATTTTTTTAACATTTTTGATAAAGTCTGAGGATGAAAACAGATATTAAATTGAGAATGCACTAAAAACTTTGGTCCCTTCTGTCTTGCATTCAGGTGCTTTGGTTTAAATTTCTGTCTTTGCTGACAGCTTCTCAGTGTAAAGCCTTACTTGGTGGTACATCTACATAAAAGGAGGTGATATTCTCAGTGACTGGAATAGTCAGAAGAAAAAAAACAGGTAGATGAATAAACTATTAAAGCTAGTTTCTCTGATCACTTTATCAATGAAAAAGGGACTGGTTCAAACTAAGACCATATTTTAATGAAATATCAAGTATGGAGGATTGAAAAAGTTCATCTATAATAAGAAGTTATGTACCTACCATAACGTTCCATGTTAGTTGTCTTCTTACCTTCTTTCTTGCTTGTTGGGTTCGGAGCCGATCCTCGGCTCCGACTCGGCCATCTTCAAACACTCGAGAGCTGTTTACTGGCTCGAGGCCCCCCCTATATCCCATGATGCCTGGCGCTAGATACCCAGATCTCATTTGGTAAACCTAACTACAGACATAATAATAACAATTATAATAATAATAATACAGTAAACTGTAGTAGGATGCATGAACCTACTGGAGAGACTGATAGTGAGAAGTAATAGCCAGAGAAGACTCAGCCAGTGATAAAAAAACATAAGGAACTCTTCTCAGTCTACTAGGATAGGGGGATGGAGGATGGGACACAAGAAAGAAGGCGAGAAGAAGACAACTAACATGGAACGTTATGGTAGGTACATAACTTCTTAATGTTAAGTTGTCTATCTCGCCTGCATTCTTGATGGTTGGGACAGCATCCCTAGCACCTCAATCCTGGGTGGCTCATTGGAACAGACTCTTCAGAACAGTGGAACCAAAATCAGCTCTGCTCCTGGAGGCCACATCCAGCTTATAATGTGAAATGAAGGTATAAGGATTGGCCCATGTAGCTGCCGCACAAATAGTTTCCATTGGCAATCTTGCCTGAAAGGCCACTGAAGTAGCTAGAGCTCTAGTGGAGTGACCTTTAGGTTTAGCAGGAAGCTCTTTATTCCTTAACTGATATATAAATGTAATAATAGATGTCAACCACCTAGAGAAGGTTACTTTCAACACCGGTATACCTTATTTACCCTCAGCATAGGACAGGAACAGCTAGATTTGCTTGGTTCTATGCAAGTAAAAGCGTAATTGTCTATGAACGTCCAACTGATGTAATTTGTATTCCGCTTTGTTGGAATTATTTGGAAAAAACACTGGTAGGTCAATGGACTGACTCAAATTATTATCGGAAGAAAGGAAGGGTTAGTCCAAAGAGAAACTCTATCATTGTGAAAAACTAGGTAAGGAGGATGAACACAAAGAGCCTGAAGTTCAGAAACTCTTCTAGCCGATGTAATTGCAACCAGAAGAAGGGTTTTCCAAGAAAGAAACTTCAAAGAACAAGAAGCTGCAGGTTTAAAGGGGGGCAGTATCAGGGAAGATAAAATCAAATTCAGATCCCACGGAGGCGGGGGATCTCTTACTGGGGGCCTGAGTAGAGTGGTCCCTTTAAGAAAGGCTTTACAAAGCTTATGGGACATGATGCTTGTATCAGCTAGGCCTGTATGAAAGCTTGAAATTGCAGCTAGCTGAACTCTAATTGTGGCAGAAGAGGATCCAGCTCGAAAAAGTTCTGTTAGAAATTCTAAAATATGGTGCACAGGGGCTGAAAAGGGATCTATATTCCTGGTCTCTGCTCATAAGGAAAAACATTTCCACTTACTATCATATGTTTTTCTAGTGGTAGACATATGCGAGGATAAGATGATTTCACGCACAGAGTGGGAGATGTTCGGAAGCCTGGCTAAGGTTGGAAGTGGAGCAACCAAGCAGTGAGCTGGAGAGATTGAAGAGATTGGTGCAGCCAGCCCAAATGATGGATCAGGAGGTCTGGAAGTGGGTCCAGGGTCCAGGGCTGCTCCAGAAGGTGATGATGCAGGAACGGGAACCAAATTTGTCGAGGCCAGCAAGGGGCAATGAGGATCATCTTGCATCCCAATATGGTAGCTTTCTGTATTAGTTTGGGAATCGGGGGAAACAGAGGGATTGCATAAAGAAGTCCCTGAGGCCAATCATGAATTACAGTGTCTCTGGGGAAGTGTCTGGGAAGAGGGAGGAGAGAGAAGAAATTGTTGCACTTGCTGTTGAAGGGGGTGACAAAAAGGTTGCAGCAAGGCTGACCCAATTTGCGGAAGATTTTGTCCTCCACAGTCTGATTGAGAGACCACTCATGAGGCATGAGAATTGCTCTGCTCAGCCTGTCTGCTATAACGTTGGACTTCCCAGGGATGTGCGCTGCTATCAGAAACCGTTGGGAAGAGATCACCCACTGCCAGAGTCTGAGTGCTTCTCGACATAAGGGGTAGGACTTGGTTCCGCCCTGCTTGTTGATGTACCATACTACTGACATATTGTCTGTTTGAATTGCAATGGTCCCGGTGGGAAAAGAGTTCAGAAGAGCTTGCAACGCTAAAAGCACGGCCGCCATCTCTTAAGACATTGATATGCAGATGGTACTCATGAGGCTGCCAGGTGCCTTGGACTGTTCTGCCCTGAAAATGCCTCTCCCCACCTGATCAGGGAGGCATCCGTGGTCACTGTAGCTACTGGAGGAGGAAGAACAAATGGTCTGCCCTGGTGTAATGATGGAGAAACCATCCACCAAACAAGTTGTTTTTTGCATAACTGTGTGATCATTATCATGTGAGACACTGGGAGTTGCTGGAAGGACCATTGTGTGAACAGCATCCACTGAAGAATCCTCATGTGAAAACGTGCGATGGGGACTAGTATGATAGCTGCTGCCATGAGACCCAATGTTCTTAGGATGAATCTGGCCTGAATTTTTTTGCATCCTAATAAGACCTGCACATGTCGTCAAATGTCTAACACTCTGTCTACTGGAAGTCTCGCTGTTATGTCCTTTGTATTTAAGTTTGCGCCTATAAAGGTGATAGATTGACAAGGCGACAATGCAATCTTTTCGAAATTCATTGTGATGCCTAGTTTGGAGCAGGTTTGGATGGTGTAGTCTCTGGCTCGCAGCAGGTGATGCCTGGTGGTTGCAGTAAGGAGCCAGTCGTCTAAATATGGAAACAACTGGAATCCTTGCCACCTCAGGTGAGCAGTAACTACTGCCAAACATTTGAACACCCTGGGGGCTGTGGTGAGACCAAAGGGCAGAGCTCTGAACTGATAATGACTGGCTCCCAGCCAGAAGCGGAGGAATCTTCTGGAGCATCTGTCCATTTTGATATGGTAGTACGCGTCCTGAAGATCTATGGAGCACATTCAATTGTCCTGACCCAGAAAGGGTAAAATGGACTGTAGCGAGACCATCCGGAACTTCGTTTTTTGAACAAACCTGTTTAGTCTGCTGAGATCCAGAATGGGTCTCCAGTCCCCTGTCTTTTTTGGTACCAAAAAGAACCTTGAGTAAATTCCGGATCCTTGCTGGTCTGCTAGGACTGACTGGATGGCTCTTTTTCTTAGCAGTTTTGAAATTTCTTAAATTGCTTGATCCCTTAGATTGGTGGAACATCTGGAAGGGATTTGTTGGGAATGTGTGGAGTGTGAAAGAAGGGGATTTTGTAGCCTTTGGATATGATAGACAGTACCCATTTGTCTTGTGTTATACTTTGCCAGGCTTTTGGGTACAGCGATAATCTTCCCCCGACTGCCTCCGAAGGTGGACAGCTGGGAAGCACTTCAGGGATGCTGGAAGGGCTTGTCAGAGAAAGATTCTCTTTGGCCCTGATTTTGCGGACCCCCTCTGCCCCTAGGGTGGTTTCCATTGTTGTTCCCTCCTCTGCCCCTAGAGGGGAACTCTCCACGTGTGTCAGGCATGGCTCCCTGGGGTTTCCGGAACCACATTGTTCCACTCTTCTGACCCTTGGGATACGGTCTTGAAGGAGTGGAAAAATGGACTCCCACACCAGAGAGAGTCTTTCCTTCCTGTTCACACCTGGTAAGGGTATCCTTCACCTGTGATCCAAACAGAGCAGAACCATCAAAAGGGGTGTTGGTGAAAGATGCCCTGAAGGGTACCGCAAAGTTGCATAACCGCATCCAAGCATGCCTACTCAAAGCCATGCCTGTGCCTGTGGCCCTACTCGTGCCATTGGCTGCATAAGCGATGAGCCGCATGGAGGAGTTTACTACCGAATTAAGAGTCACCAGCTGGGAGGCAACCTTAGCCTGGGACCCCGCAGCTAATGGATCTTGAAGGGTATCTCCTAGCTCTTTAAGGAGATACCTTTGAAGGCGGGTAAAGTGGCACAAATAGTTCTGCGACCACATGGAGAAGGTCGCTGAGGAAAACATCCGCTTCCCATATCTGTCCATTGTCCTAGATTCCTTATTATGGGGATGGACAGATGAAGAAGTTTCAGCCAACTCCTTTTTTGTGGCCACTGCTACCACCATGGCATCAAAAGGAACACCCTTGGTCAGAAATTGCTTGTCTTGTGGTGCAGTAATAAATTTTGTGGGCCTGCAGGGAGTTGGTTCTATTGTGTCTGGAGCTGGCCACGCCTTTCAAGCCACCACAGACATCAGTGGATCGAAAGGCAGAGACACTCAGGATGTGGAGGGTCGGGATCCAAATGCGTCCAGGAATACAGACTCATCCTCGGTAGGGTTAAGGGTAGTCCAGTTCCCCCTCTGCCTAAGAATCTCAAGGATGTCTGAGAAAGAGGCATCCTCAGAGGGGGATCTCGTGGACCCTTCGGACTCCTCCAAGTTGGTATCTGAAGTGACAGACTCAGGGGAGTCAACATGCTTCCTCTTGCATTTCCTCTTTTGAGGGGGCTCCTCTGAATGAATGGGGGAGGCCTCGGAAGAGGAAGATACACCCAATGGGGTGCCCTGGAGCGCTTGTTCCCCACGCTTGGGGTCTGGAGGAGGGGCAGAGGCAGGAGCAGGCACCATGGGGGGAGGAGCCGATGAGGCTGACCGTGAGGCTGACTCAGATGCCAGCACACTCCTCATGACCTCCAAGGCGCCTCTTCCTGATATCGGAGAAGGCTCTGGCTCCGAAGAGACCGGAATCCTTCCCGGCACCGAGAGAGATGGGTCCGAAGTCGATGTAGGAGCCGAACTCACCTGCGCCGAAGCTCCAAGAGGGAGAACGGGGTCGGACAAGGGTCCGATGCCACTCGCCCCCTCGGAGCCAATGAGGGAGTCCCGGTGCCCAGATCCCTCCAAGGATGGCACCATGGAAGAGATCGGAGCCGACGACAGAACCGAAAGGGGAGGTATTGGTGCCGACGGTCCCACGATCCCAGCCTCTGCATGCTCCGGCTCTGAGCTCAAGGGATGAGTCAAAGGAGGAACTACTGCAGAGTCAGGTAAAGCCAAACCCTGATGAGGGAGGCTGGATAGCATTTTAGCCAGGGCCCGCGATTTTAAAAGCCTGCTCACCACTCTCTCTCCAATCATGGTCAGATAGTCTAGACAACAGAGAAGAGTGGGATCGATGACTTCTCTTCGACTGCAGCAAGGGCGACCACGGAGCTGAATGTATCGACTCTAAGGATGGCGATCTGGAGCGTTTTCAACTCCCTGATGGTTCCAACAGAAGAGTCGGGGCCGACTGGGAGATAGGTACTTCGGCTCCAGTCAGAGCCGAAGTTGGCTTGGAGATAGGTACTTCGGTTCCAGCCAGAACCGAAGATGAAGCAGACACCACACCCGATGACGGCTCCGAAATGGGAGCCGGCAGCTTCGATGGCTTGGAAGATTTCACTGACTGAGCCTTGGCTGATGATCCTTCAGGTTTAAGCAAACCCCTAAGGATAAGCTTATTCCTACGCTCCTGCAGGACTCTTGGACTAAAGGTGTGACACACTTGAATAAGAGTCCTGCAGGTGTAGGGCGCCCAAGCAATAGACACAAGAAGTGTGACCATCTGTCAGTGACATTTTCTGACAGCATGAGTCACACTTCTTGAATCCAGATGCTTTTGTGTCTTTAGACATTCCTGTAAAGGAAAAATCAAATTACAAAGAAAGAGTGCAAAGGGAAGTAGGTAACTAGAAAAAAACACACACAGTCCACACAAGTTACCACACCCTAACAGTACACACACACTCTATAATATAAGAAAGGCTAAATGGACCTACCAACTACCACAATTTCTAATGAAAATAATTTTTACTACCTTAAAAAAGGAAACAAGGATAAGCCTCTAACTGAAACGGCTTACCTTAAAGAAGAAAACGGGTGGGGGAGTGAGGGCAAAACTCTCTAAGAAGAAAACGAGTTTTCAAGGGGGTATTAAACACTACTACAACTATGTATGAACACTAATTATTCTAACTAATAATATACAACAAGTTCTAAATATATATATCAATAAATTGAAAAAAATACAACCTGAGCCAGTAAACGCAACCTCGAAGCAGAAGAGGCAAACGAGATCTGGGTATCTAGCGCCAGGCATCATGGGATATAGGGAGGGGCCTCAAGCCAGTAAGCAGCTCTCGAGCTTTTGAAGATGGCCGAGTTGGAGCCGAGGATCAGCTCCGAACCCAACCAGCAAGAATGAAGGCGAGATAGACAACTTAACATTGAAAATTATTCTGGAAAATGTAACATTTCAACCATAAACAATGTTTTTAATGATTAGTATTTCAATTTAGCCACAGATGCAGGCTTGAAAGGGGCTAAAGTCAAATCCCCAAAGTACAAATGTTATAGTAACACAGAATCCCACAGTGGAAGTCTGAGAAAAAAGGTGGCCTTCAAGAAGGCTTTGCATACCTTTAGTGACAGCAAGGAAGTAAAGTAAAATCCAGTATGAAAATTTGAGTACTGAAAGATGTACCTTAATGGTGGAGTAGCTCAGCCCATCCAGATAAATAATCTAAGACAGATGGGAAGATGGAAGTGAAGGGGTGCACCTTTCAATGTGGCCCATATAGAAAAGTGAGTCCATTTATATCTACAGGTGTTATGAGTGTTCATTTTTTGAGATGAAGAGGTGATCCGAACTACTCAGCAGGAGAGTATGGGTGCAATGGTACCTAAGCAAACTGCAGAAGTCAGATGTTAAATCTGAGCTAGTGAATGACCAGATGAGGCTTACTTGATGGATGGCTGTGAAAAGCTTTAGTGGTGCACACCTAAAGGAACTTCTGAAGCAGGTGAGATATCAATAATAAGAAATAAATTTGCCAAGGCTAATAAGGCAGTATAAGATTTAATTATTATTTTTTAAAATGAGTTAGCCTATTGAAAATGTCCCACTGCAACTCTGTCTGGTTAAGTGACTTGCTCTGCGTCACGTAGTCTGAAAGTAGGAAAAGAGAAAATCCAACTCAAAAGTACAGGATGAAGCTCAGTTGAAGGTTTTAAACTTAATCCTCAGAGATAAGCTACCAGCATGACCTTCACTTTTTAAATTTGGCTTTCTGGGTGAATATCATAATCGGATTAAATGGGGGCAAAGCCTTAAGAAATGCAGGGAATGATTTCTGTCTACAAATTATTGAAAATTTTATTAAGCAAATGGGAGCTGTACTCATTCCTTTGTTAAGACCCTCACAGCACAATTACAATGTTTGCTTAATATAGCGACTGTTTTTCATTTCCTATGCAAGGAGCACTCCACAGTAAAGACTTCAACTCATTTAACACCAAACCTATATTCACCTCAACAATCCATTCATGTGCTCAGATGGTGAAATGAGGGCTCCTATGCATACCTCATACATGCACATAACTTAAAAATCTTTCAACTTATTTTAATGTCTCAGTATTCAAAACGCTGTGGTGGAAAAAAAACAAAAAGCTTATTTTGAATGAAAAACTACCACAGCTGTTTAAACTTCAATTGGTAAACAAACAGAGTGTAATCCTTCATTTCACCTGGCTTGCTTTACCGTGACATATGAAGCTTTCTGTTTCTGTGTCATGTGTGTTTTAAGTCAGCTATTCCTGGGCAGATCTAAACTTATTCAATTTATTCAAAGCAGAAAGTTTTGATGATTCACTGTTCACTGACATTTATCCTCTAGTGTCCACAGCCTCTCAAGATTTCCAGTCCCTGAGGATCACACTCAAAAATAGCCTGCAACACATTCTGCAAGTCTGTTTTAACCAACTAGGAAGCTAAGTGCTAAACAATGTTGACTAAAAAAATTGAAACTGTAACTTTTTAAATCACGTTTTTTTCGGGTATTTCAACCAAAGGTGAAGCTGTTATGTCCAAAACATAAAAAAACAAAAACAGCTGAATAGGAAACTCAGAACTTATTTAATAGTCACAAAATAAAAACAATAACATAACAAGTATCCAGTTAGTTCATAGGTAGGTACTAGGCTATCAGCCCAAGGGCCTACGTAAGCCTAGCCAGCAAGGTTCCATAGCTTACGCCACCCAAGAAAGTTATTTTTCTGTGCCACTGTCCAGCAGAGACACAGAAGTGATCCCTGGGGTGTATTTCCTATTTCCCATCCACTCATCAAGATTTTTCTTGAAGAGTGCTAATGAACAACTTTGCTTGACATAGATGGGTAGCTTGTCCCAGAGTATAGGAAGTCTCTGGGACAGGAATTTATTCCTCCAGCATGTCCTGTTTATTGTGGTGACAAGGTTTAGGTCCCTAGAGCGTGTAGCTCAGAGGGATTGGGATTTCTTTTGGTGTAGCATGCCCAACAGCTCTAGGTTTGATATAGCTTCATATGTTAGGCAGCGATCACCTCAGAGTAGGCGATATGCTACGGAGTAAAGCTGGAGTTTGAGGCAGTCAGTGTAGGGCATTTGTTTGAGGCCAGTAATCCCTTTGTGATGTACGTCTGTGGCCTTTCCGCTGCTGCAGATGTCTTATGAGGTACATTCCAAAAGGGGCGTTGTGCTCTATAATGGGTCTAATGAGTGACGAGTAGAGGGGAACAATGACCTCTTTTTTCCTGGATGAGAACCCTTTTATGATGAGGTGTGCCACGTAGAAGGACTTCCTGACTACTGTGGTGATGTGATTATCAAAGGAGAGACTACTGTCCACCTGGGTCCCAAGGTCTCTTATCACGCATTCGGTGTTAAGTAGATTACTGCCTATGTGGTAGTTCATGAATACAGAGTTTTTACCAAAGGGGGATGACACTGCACTTTTTGGCATTGAGCTTGAGGCCATGGCTCTGACACCAGGCATCTGTCACAGTGAGGCCCTTCTGTAGGATGTCCACATCATTTGGGGACTTGACTATGGCTCCTAGTTTGCAGACATCTGCGAACTTCATTAGCCAGAGGCCTTCTGTGTTAGCCTGTACTTCCGAGAAGTAGATACCAAATAGGAGAGGTCCCAGGACAGAACCCTGTGGTACTCCACTTGTCACTGCTCTGAGGTCAGATTTGGAGTCTGCAACTTTTACAGTGTGGGTTCTGTCAGTGAGCAAGTTGGCAACCATCTTGTGACGTAGTGATTTATACCTAGTTTAGTGAGTTTAGCTATAATTCCAGAATGGGGGGTGGTGTCGAAAGCCTTGGCGAGGTCAATACAGGCTGTGTGAACCACCTTACCCTCATCCACGGCTTTGGTGACTTCCTCAAAGAAGTTGATCAGGTTCAGAAGGCATGATCTGCTTTTCACAAACCCGAACTGGGTGGGATCCAGAGTTTGAAGGTTACCAATGTCTTTGTTTATGAGTTCCGTGATGATATGTTCCATGGCCTTGCAGACCAGGCTCGTCAGGCTAATAGGTCGATAGTTCCCAGGATCAGTGGTGGCTCCCCCTTTGTGGAGTGGGATAACTGTTGCTGTGTGCCATTCAGTGGGCACAAAGCCTGATGCAAGGTTATTATTAAACATGGTGCTTAAGTGGGGAGCCAGTTCATTCTGAAGTTCATGAAAACGCAGCCTGGGATGTTGTCCGGTCCCAAGGATGTTGTGTTTTTGGCTTTAGAGAGTGTAGCTTTTACCTGCGTAGTTGTGATTACAGGGACTCTGCATTCTTCCTGTACAGATATGAGCCCTTTAGGGGGTGAGAGGTGGGTAAAGTTAGCACTGAACCGATCTGCCAGGATGTTGCCAATATCAGTTGGTTCTGTAATTTTCATGCCTTTGTGTTGTAACTCAGAGCAGATCTGGGTGTTGCCATCTAGATTCTTGACATAGCTATAGAATGCTTTGTGGTTGTCCTTGAATTTAATGGCGATTTTGTTTTTGCAGCTAGCTTTGGAGGATCTTATAAGGGATCTCAGCTTCTTACTGAGGCTGACCAGGCAGCTCCTCCACTCATGGTTCATAGGTTCATACTAGACTAACTGCCCTTGTGGGCCATTTTAAGTCTAGCCAATTACCCCAAGTGAAAATCAAACCCTGCACCTTGTCTCTGTAAGGTAAACACCTTAACCATTAAGCCAACCTCGCCCCCTCAGATTTTATTCTCTTTTGCAACAGTTTCTTCCTTCTGTTATACAGTTTGTTTATGGCAGAGGACCACCAGATTGGCTTCCTTTTTTTGGAGGATAGCGTCTTGGTTCTGTTTGGGATAGCACGATCCATGCACTTGTGTAAGTGCTTATAGAGTGCATTTGTGTAGGATTCAGCAGTTCTAACTGTACTGTCCATCTGCATGGGTGTCATGAAGTTCACCACTTCTGTCTTAAGAAGCAAGAAGTTGGCTTTGGAGAATTTTTTTACTGTGGTTTCCTTAATGGGGGGTGGGGGCGGGATGTGGATATCAAGGGTGATAAGCTTATGGTTGGACTGGACCAATGAGGAGTTGACTTCAGGTGTGGAACACCGGTCACTCATGTTGGCAATAACTGGGTCTAGGATACTGCTGCCCCTGGTGGGGGTGTGGATAAGTTGGTCTATGGCATTGGAGTTTATAAATTCCAGAAAGTGTTGAGCTAAGGAGTTGGTACACGAGTAGTTTTCCCAGTTAATGGTGGGGTAGTTGAAGTCGCTCATTATTAGGGTGTTTGGTTGAACCCTTATATTTTCCAGTACATCAAGAAAAGAGAAGTGGGAATCCTGGGGCATGGTGGGGGATCTGTAGCAAGCTACAATTTGGATTGCAGTTTTGCCCAGAGTTAGTTGCACTTGGATAACCTCGGATGCATTATGCTGAGCAACTAGCCTGGAGGTGTGGATATCCTTAATGGATATGGACACACCTCCGCCTTTGGTGTTTCAGTCCAGGTTACATGGCCAAAAAGTGTGGTATGAGTTATAGTCTGGTAGTGCAGGGGTGCTCTCTGGAGTCTTGAACCAGGTCTCAGTCACTGCATAAATATCGATGCTCTCCATTTTAAGGAGTGCATCAAGTGAGTGCATTTTGAGATTTAGACTTCTAGCATTGAATAGCATTACCCTCAGTTTTTGCTTGCCTGTTCCTATTATGGTGGTGAATTTGTTATTTGAACCCTGCCTAAAAAAGGTACTATAGGGGCAGCAAGACCCTTAGCCAGTATTCGGAATCCCAGGGGCGACAGGTGCAGGCCATCTGTGGCAAAGCATTGTGGTCTGTCGACCATGTCATCCCAAGCAGACAAATACTGGATCCCCTTAGAATGACACCAGAAGCTTAGCCAATTGTTGTAGTCAATCATTTTATCCTTGTACTGCGGTATCATTCTGGGCGATGGTAGAATGCTTCTCAGGGCTAGGGTCATACCTGCCTGGGCTACAAGATCAGAGAGCTCTTCCATGTCTCTTTTCATGTAGTCCAGGGAGGTACATCTCAGGTCATTCACACCAACATGGACAATGACAGAGTCATATTTGTACTTGTTGTAGAGTGACCTGAGTGCATGGGTTATGTGGCAGATCCTGGCACCCGACAGGCAGCTGGCAATAACCTTTTCCTTGTTTAGCCTGGTGAGTGGGACATCACTTGCCTGACTTTAGAGTCACCTATGACTAGTGTGTTGGGTACGTTGTTTTGCCTTACTGGCTGTGGTTGAGTGGCACACTGAGTCTGTGGGCTATGTGCTTTCATTTTTAACACTGAGACGTCTTCAGACTGAATACATTTTAGCATCACCAATCATTTATATAATTCCTAGTCATGTGATTAAAATAGTTTAGTGCTTTAACCCTCTGTGTTTCAAGCAACAAAATCTTCTCTGTTATTTAATCCTGGTGGATAACTAGCACCAAGTTTAACTTGCCATAAATATTCTTTCCATCCTAATTCTTCCTCAGCATCAAACTTACTGTCATAACTTGCAACATAATCTAATACAATAAATTTAAAATCCACTTTACATTTGTATGAAATATAATGCCTACTTAAATCACCTTTGTTATTATCACCTGATATTGTATATTTGTGCTCATATATTCTCTTGTAAAGCTCTCTGGTTGTTCTACCAACATAAAGTCACTGACAGGGCATGCATAGAGCTAAATATACAACAAACTTAGATTTGCAAGTAAATCTGTCTCTGATTTTAATTAGCATTTTCTTCACCCTTATTTCTTCTATTCCAGTGTATGAATAATTACAAAAATTACAGCCAATACATTTAAACAGCCCTGTTTTTACACTGCTATTCAGTGGTAAGCTTAAGTTTCTCTAAAAAAAATTCTTGAAACTTTTGACTCTTCTGTACAAATATAGGCTTGTCGCCAACTGCTTTAGTTATTTCTGAACAACTGCTAATAATATTCCAATTTCTTCTGATTATTTTTTTAATCTGTAGTGAATTTATACTGTTTGCTACTCGTATAGCCAAACAACAATCCACATTTTTATTGGTCACTTTCTGACTTAATATTTCCTACTACTGCATACTTCTTTCAATGTATTTTCTACCACCTCCACTGGATAACCTCTGTGGATAAATCTGTTGCATATGCTTTCAGGAAGTCCCCATCCTTTTTGGTGAGCCTATTTATTTTCACTAACTGTGGGATGCATACTGGAATAATCTAAAAAAAGAATTATTTTGCATTTCTTTTTTGTATATCTTACTAATAAGTTTACCATTTTCTTCTTTCAAGTACATTTTCAACCATTCATAGTCTTGTAAGAAAGGTATAATCATTAGAAAAGTACATGTGTGTATCACCAATTTTATAATCTTCCACAGATGCCAAACCAAAGGCAAAATCTGTTCCTTTAAGTTTCAGATATCACTAATATCTGCCCCGGTAGTCTCATCTTTTCAATTATACCATACACAAAATGTCTATGTGTCCTTTTAGATTTACTTGTCCAACGTGCAAACCCATACAAGTGGCATATTTAACCTGAGCAAAAGGCTTCCTTTATTTTCTAAAACCCCAGTAATATGTATGGACATTTTTCAATAACACTATCTTCAAAATCCACCAGACTCTATACTTTCTCTTCTAACTCAGCAACAACATTAACATAACTGTTAAAGTACAACAAAAAAACAGGCTTAAATAGTGGGAAGTATACTTGCTGTGTTCAGTTCAAGTCAGTCAGTAAATGTTCCACAAAGAGAAACGAAGCTGTAAACTATAAACTGCTTTACTTTGCGAACTCTTAATCCAATAAACAAGAGTCAAAATCACCATAGAGTGTTCATTCGAACCTACTCATCCACTGGGCAATAGCTTGTAGAAAAAACACGCAGCCAGTAAAATAGCTAATCAAAGTCGTAGAAACTACGTTTATTAGAATAATTAAAACACAGGGCTAAACGCTTTCAAAATCTCTTCAGGCCACTAACAAACAAACATACTAGCATCCCTTTTATAGCAAAATGCTAAAGTCAACTACTGATGTCACATCCTGTTTGGACATACTGAAGTCAACCCTGATGTCACATCCTGTTATACATAAAATATTTAAAGTGACATCACTTTTGTAGTAAAAAAAACAAACAACTCTGATGCCACATCCTACTACATATAAAATATTATAAAATGTTTTAAAAAAGTTATAAATTATTTAAAATATTTAAAATATGTATGCAAACATTTTGTAGACGTATTTTGAAATAACATTTTACCCTGTACTGCTGCTGCATTTAACATTCAAAATGTTTTAAAATATTTTGAATATCTATGTAACCATCTCATAGACAATCTGCAGCAAATAAAGTGTTTCAAAATTACATACTATTTTCCTATAAATACTGCTACTTATATGCATACTAGTAACAAAAATGGCACGATATTTAATGAACGATACAATCCCATTTGAGACACTTGTATATATAAATACATTCTTAAAATAGGGATCAAATTAATAAAGATATTAATATCTACACATGAGCTATTTAGCATAATTATAAATGCACAAAAATAATCATTCAAAAAGCTACATCTAAAACTTGTACAGCGTGTGCTTCTAAATATCATAATATCTGTAACAGCATAAATAATTCAGATCAGACATGTGCACACGCAGAGATGTTAATACAGCTGGTATTGTAAACATAAAAATATAAAAAATATATATATATATATATAAGACTGAATGTGCAAAATCAGGTGAAATGTGTGTGCTGGGATGAACACATGGTATATCAGCATCTTTCACAACAATTGGCCCCTAATAAGCCTGTAGACTAAAATAACACAGACACCGATGGAGAAAAATGGAAAAATGTGATGTATAAAATGTTATAAAAGTGGAAGTAAACCCAGCCAGAAGTACTACAGGGTGGCAAAAGGGTGAAAAGCTTTAATGAAATTTCCTAGCTTTGAGTATAGGTTTAATGGAGCCTCTGTCATTGAGGCCTGGATGCAAATCAGCCCTAAGCCTGATGATCCATTTGGCCTCTATCTGTTCCGTGGTGTTAAAAATATCTCCTCTTCTACGAGGATGGAACATTGTTTTGAATTACTTGAAACAAAAAGCTATGTTGGGTGGATGTATTAAGTACATGCCTAGACAGAGCATTTGAAGAACATGTCACTTTGATTTTATATAGGTGTTCCTAATTCTGTCTTTAAACTTTCTGTCCGTCTTCCCCACATATAAGCATGGCAGCAGGCACAGGCAGGTTGCCAGGTACACCACATGGCAGGTCTCACAAGTGGCAGAAACTGTGAAATGAAATTCTTGTCCTGTAGTAGGGTGATTGAATTTATCAGTTTCTTTAATGAATTTGCAATAATTGCATTTTTGACATTTTCTAGTCATTTTATGATTACTAGTTGTATTTGTGTCAAACCTATTCGGACCACATAACATTCTGTGTAAATTCAACTTATTTTTATATGTAAATTTTGGTTCTTCGCCCAATATCTCAGAAATAACTGGATCTGTTAACAAGATGTCCCAATGTTTTCGATATATGCTTTCAATACTATTTACATCTTGTGTAAAATGTATCGGTATTCTGATAACTCCACTGCTAGTTTTGATGATGTTACTATCATCTCGTTTACTAGAGAAGTAGGGAGAAGCCTTACCTTCTCTCAATTCACCTATGATACCTAAAGTAGCATCAACTTCTGTTACCGTGTAAGACCTGTCTATAAATTTATTCCTCAAGTCTTCTATACCTGTTTTGAAGCTTGAGTCTTCAGAAAACAGCCTAGATACCCTCATGGCTTGGCGTTTGTGATGTTACCAAAGACAGAGTGATGCATGCTACTGATGAAGAAAGTTATTTCTATAGCAATCCTTTAAAACTCCAGTGTTAAGTATACCATTTGGTAGTTGTTCAACATATACGTCCAAATAGGGTATGACATCTTTGGAATTAACCATAGAAAATCTTAGAAAACTGGTGTCTTGATTTATTTTATCATAGAAAGACCTCAATTGTTCTTCATCACCTTTCCAAATAAGGAAGAGGTCATCTACAAACCTAGTGTAGAATGAAACATTCTGACTAAATTCCTCCATCTGAAATAGAGAAGAAATTTCCAGTAGGGCCATAACAAGTTGGAGCGTATATTGGCACAAGAAGTGCCCATAGCTACGCCATCCCCTCCGAGATATACTTGACCATTAAACAAGAAAATATTATTTGTTAATACAATTTCCATCAATTGATGACTTCTATTCTTCCTTCGAAAATGTGCCATCTCTAGTAAGAATCCTACTTATGCTATTGAGTCCCTCATGGTTAGGAATAACAGTAAAGAGTTGACATCAAGTGTCACAAACAATTTATGTTGGAAACCATCACTCACCGAGGTGTTCTCATATAGTTTAATTAGGAATTGTTTAGTATCTTTCAGTATGTGTGTGTACTTGTCCACTATAGGTCTTAATAAGGACTCTAAATAGATGGAAATCAGATCCAGCCCTTCCTGCATAGGTGGATCCAAACCCTTTTTGTGAATCTTGGGTATTCCCTGTATGATGGGTATCGGATGTTCCACTACAAGGTATGTGAATAATTCTTGATTAATCTTACCCTCATTCAACATAACATTTAATCTACTAGAAACATCTGATATGACCCTATTCACTCTACTATCATTGATCTTCAGATAAAAAACAGAATCATCCAGCATATTGCACATTTTATCAATATAAAACTGCATGTCCATGATAACTACAGGACCACCTTTATCGGCTGGTCTTATCATAATGGTCCTATCACATTTCAAGCCATTAAGTGCTTTCCTTTGTACTGGTTTCAGGTTGCCAAACCATCTCTTTTTTCTATTATTTGCATCATTTTCATATAATCCTTGCTCAACCAGTTTGGAATAAGCCTCGATGAGTGGGTGGTTGCATGGAATGTAAGTGCTTGGTTTTTAAACGGATGGGGTAAACTAGTGCTATTAAATCAACCTTCACTTGGAGATTTCAGATAAACATTTTCAAATCAATAATGCTATTTGTGATATCGCTTCTACTAGAGGTAAACCCTTCTCCAAGACAAACTTTTCTTCTTCCGTTAAAAGCTTGCTTGATATGTTCCACACTATTGATTCTTGGTCCCTTGCCAAATCTTTTTAGTGTAGGACCAGCCTGTACTGGTCCTGCTGGTCTCTTTTCTGCCTTCCCTGCTCATAGACCGCTCCCTGTTGCCCCCCCCTCCATTGATTGGCGATGGGGAAAGGGACTGATTACTCATACTATTGAATCTAGTCTTGG
Organism: Protopterus annectens; assembly: GCF_019279795.1. Classification (NCBI taxonomy): domain Eukaryota; kingdom Metazoa; phylum Chordata; order Ceratodontiformes; family Protopteridae; genus Protopterus; species Protopterus annectens. The sequence goes on along the minus strand of NC_056731.1, from coordinate 620,027,391 downwards.
CGTCTATGCCTAGGCTAATCTTATCTACTGTTTTCAGATTTTTATTCATAGTCTTATTAACATTATCGTCCTCATTTTCTATGTGCTCACATATATCTATCCTTGTATTAGCATCTTCAAATACAGATATATTGTGAACATTACCAGCGGGGGAAGAGCATGTATCATTAGTACCATCCTGGTGTATTATTGCTGTGGTAACAATGGTATTTTTCTTACCCCCTGTCTGTTTATCTATGACAATAACATTAGAACCATCAGCATTGTTATCTGGCCCATCTCTGGCCAGACCAATATTGGTATTGTCTTTTATTTCATTTGGAAGGCATGAGTTCTTCCATCCCTTGGCTCCATTCTCCACTCTGGGCCAAGTAAAGACATGGCCTTTTTTAAAATCGTCTATGTCCCTTCTAAGTTTATCACGTTTTTGCTGTAACAGTTTTTTCTCATAAATGAAGACGCTGTCTAACATTTTGTCAGTAGATGCTTCTACCACTGGTCTAGGGTACATGGTAAATAAGCTTTGCTGTTGCTTCTGTAGTTTCTCCCTCAATGATGTTTCATGAGGTAAGAAGTAATTGTTCATTAACTCCATGTACTTCAGGCTAGTATCTATGTTTAACTGTTGCCATGAATATAACAAATCTTTATACACAGTACCTGTGGTTGGCATTTTCAGAATCCTTAAACCTCTTGGAACAATTTTACGAGTAATGCATGCTTCGAAGTGTTGCCTCTGCAACTGTCAGTTTAAGAAAATCTCCTTCCATTTCTTGTACTAGAGTTTCAAGCCCTCGATAATCTTCTTTGCAACTCTGTTCATCATATGTCTCAGCCAATGGACTGAAAGATAACAATAGATTAATGTCACTTGTAACAGCATCTTCAAATCTGCTCTTAATATTAGATGTACCTGACTTGGTACTTCTAAGCATATCAGGATTGTAAGGTAGTTCAACTGTCGAGTTTTGACTGCTTCCCTCAGCCATGAATGCGTGAGCAAAAATAAGTCACGAAGATTAAAAACAGGTGGTCCTGTAGTTATCATGGACATGCAGTTTTATATTGATAAAATGTGCAATATGCTGGATGATTCTGTTTTTTATCTGAAGATCAATGATAGTAGAGTGAATAGGATCATATCAGATGTTTCTAGTAGATTAAATGTTATGTTGAATGAGGGTAAGATTAATCAAGAATTATTCACATACCTTGTAGTGGAACATCCAACGATACCCATCATACAGGGAATACCCAAGATTCACAAAAATGGTTTGGATATTTAGAGTCCTTATTAAGACCTATAGTGGACAAGCACACACACATACTGAAAGATACTAAACAATTCCTAATTAAACTATATGAGAACACCTCGGTGAGTGATGGACACTTGATGTCAACTTACTGTTATTCCTAACCATGAGGGACTCAATAGCATAAGTAGGATTCTTACTAGAGATGGCACATTTTTAAGGAAGAATAGAAGTCATCACGGAATTGATGGAAATTGTATTAACAAATAATATTTTCTTGTTTAATGGTCCTGGGAAATGTTTGTAGATGACCTCTTCCCTTATTTGGAAAGGTTTTGAAGAACAATTGAGGTCTTTCTATGATAAAATAAATCAAGACACCAGTTTTCTAAGATTTTCTATGGTTAATTCCAAAGATGTCATACCCTATTTGGACGATATGTTGAACAACTACCAAATGGTATACTTAACACTGGAGTTTTTCAAAGGATTGCTATAGAAATAACTTTCTTCATCGTAGCATGCATCCTAAGCATGTCTTTGGTAACATAAAGTCAAGCCATGAGGGTATCTAGAGACTCAAGCTTCAAAACAGGTATAGAAGACTTGAGGAATAAATTTATAGTCAGGTCTTACACGGTAACAGAAGTTGATGCTACTTTAGGTATCATAGGTGAATTGAGAGAAGGTAAGGCTTCTCCCTACTTCTCTAGTAAACGAGATGATAGTAACATCATCAAAACTAGCAGTGGAGTTATCAGAATATACATTTTACACAAGATGTAAATAGTATTGAAAGCATATATCGAAAACATTGGGACATCTTGTTAACAGATCCAGTTATTTCTGAGATATTAGAACCAAAATTTACATATAAAAATAAGTTGAATTTACACAGAATGTTATGTGGTCCGAATAGGTTTGACACAAATACAACTAGTAATCATAAAATGACTAGAAAATGTCAAAAATGCAATTATTGCAAATTCATTAAAGAAACTGATAAATTCAATCACCCTACTACAGGACAAGAATTTCATTTCACAGTTTCTGCCACTTGTGAGACCTGCCATGTGGTGTACCTGGCAACCTGTGTACACTGCCCGACAGAAAGTTTAAAGACAGAATTAGGGAACACCTATATAAAATCAAAGTGACATGTTCTTCAAATGCTCTGTCTAGGCATGTACTTAATACATCCACCCAACATAGCTTTTTGTTTCAAGTAATTCAAAACAATGTTCCATCTCTGAACAGATAGAGGCCAAATGGATCATCAGGCTTAGGGCTGATTTGCATCCAGGCCTCAATGACAGAGTCTCCATTAAACCTATACTCAAAGCTAGGAAATTTCATTGAAGCTTTTCTGTATTAACTTCTGGCTGGTTTTACTTCCACTTTTATAACATTTTTATACATCACATTTTTCCATTTTTCTCTCCATCGTTGTCTCTGTTATTTTAGTCTACAGGCTTATTAGGGGCCAATTGTTGTGAAAGATGCTGATATACCATGTGTTCCTTTTTCATCCAGCACACACATTTCACCTGATTTTGCACATTCAGTCTTATATATATATATATTTTTTATATTTTTATGTTTACAATACCAGCTGTATTAACATCTACATGTCTGATCTGAATTATTTATGCTGTTACAGATATTATGATATTTAGAAGCGTACAAGTTTTAGATGTAGCTTTTTGAATGATTATTTTTGTGCATTTATAATTATGCTAAATAGCTCATGTGTAGATATTAATATCTTTATTAATTTGATCCCTATTTTAAGAATGTATTTATATATACAAGTGTCTCAAATGGGATTGTATCGTTCATTAAATATGCGTGCCATTTTTGTTACTAGTATGCATATAAGTAGCAGTATTTATAGGAAAATAGTATGTAATTTTGAAACACTTTATTTGCTGCAGATTGTCTATGAGATGGTTACATAGATATTCAAAATATTTTAAAACATTTTGAATGTTAAATGCAGCAGCAGTTAAAGCAGGGTAAAATGTTATTTCAAAATATGTCTACAAAATGTTTGCATACATATTTTAAATATTTTAAATAATTTATAACTTTTTTAAAACATTTTATAATATTTTATATGTAGTAGGATGTGGCATCAGAGTTGTTTGTAGCAAAGTGATGTCACTTTAAATATTTTATGTATAACAGGATGTGACATCAGGGTTGACTTCAGTATGTCCAAACAGGATGTGACATCAGTAGTTGACTTTAGCATTTTGCTATAAAAGGGATGCTAGTATGTTTGTTTGTTAGTGGCCTGATGAAGATTCGTTGAAAGCTTAGCCCTGTGTTTTAATTATTCTAATAAACGTAGTTTCTACTGGATTTATGCTGGCTATTGCCCAGTGGATGAGTAGGTTCGAATGAACACTCTATGGTGATTTTGACTCTTGTTTATTGGATTAAGAGTTAAAGCAGTTTATAGTTTACAGCGAACATTTGGTTACCTTCTGTGACTGACTGAACTGAACACAGCAGCATACTTCCTTCCCACTTTTTGTTTTTTTTTTGTGTTTTACTTTTGTTTTTTTATTATTTATAGGTGAGTAGTGAGCACTATTCTTTGTTTTTAATAAACATAACTGTGTTTTACTGATGCAATGGGATCCATGGGTGAATTCACTGCATGTACTAACCTGATATCGGCATCATACACTTCAGTTTCTGCTACATAACTTGTTGCTCACTTACTTTCCACAGTTCACTTTTAAATGCCTGCATCAGTTTGACCTTAGACTCCTCAATCTATGGTCTCATTTGCAAGTTCACTAACTGGTTCACCTGTGCTCATCACATTGTCCATTTTCAGTGTCAATAACTGCTGTACTTCTATATGCTCTTCTACTGCATTTGCTACGTTTTACCAGGTCTGATCATGAAATTCAGTGTCTCTCTCTCTCTCTTTTCTTATAAGTAACAAATACTAAGAAGTTTATACCATTCTCAACCAAACAACAATTACTCTTACAGGACTGGCAAACAAGTATAGCTATCTTTGCTCTATCACTGGTCATCCATGATAAATTTCTTTGTAGAAATGTGCTCAGGTTTCAAGTGTCCCAAACTGGTAGTAGTGTTTTGTTCATTTCAGGAACCAGACATAGCCGGAATAGAAACACTGGTATCTTTCAGTGTGTGGAACTGACTGCATTACCTTTTATAAAAACTATGAATGTACCAAAAGTAAAATCTGTGTTGCAAGGTGTGATGGGGGTGTGCAATGGAAAGAGCCTGAAGTGAAAGTAGAAATTCTACTGTACAACTCTGAGCTATTATTTGTAATAACTCATTGTCTGTAGTTATTACTTCTTAACCTCACAGATGCTATTGAAAACTGATTCCCAGGGATACTGGAGAAGGGAGAGGTACAGTGTGCATTTTCTTAGAATATCTTTGTTGGTACTTCTCCTTCCATCAAGCCCAATAAAGCTGGACAATGCGTCTTCTGCACTGTTTCTGTCATAAGATTACAAAAGACATACTTTTTTTTCTATAAAATTGGTCTTTTGTTTGTAGGGCATTTTTTTTTTCTTAAACCCAGTAGTTGTAGCACAACAGACTTCTTTACAAGACGACCTACTTTTTCTTTTCTAAATCAGTTTTACTGTCATAATCTGGCTGGCTGACAAACAAATCATGAGTACATTTGGAGGTATAGTGGCGAGCACAGCTGCCTTCCAAGCAGTTGACCCTAGTTTAAATCCCAGCCAATGCAATAGGTCTGTATATTTAATCTGGCAGTTGATGCAGAGGGTTTAGGCTGTAAACTGTAATTCCTGTGGTATACAGTTTGATTCCCTCAGCTCTTATTTGTGTACTGTGTAACCAAAAGCAAGTCACTTAACCAGACAGTGCTTGGGAGCAACTGGGAATATGGGCAAATCAGGATTGCAAGCCTTTTAACTCCCTACGAACCTAAATGTGTTACTGAATAGTTGAATTAGAAGTTTCAATCCTAATCTAGGTATTTATTCTCAGCACAACTCCTGAAATGCTCAACCTGGACTACACATCCACTACATCACATGCATATCGATGGGAATGAACCCCAGTTTTGTTTTCTGTGTCACTGAGTTTTCTAGTTTGCATCTATCAACAGAATCTGGGAGTTTATTTAATCTTCTGTATTTGCCTAAGATGAAGCCTTGATATGTAAACATATGGGCTATATAATTTGAAGTCTTATGGGAAGATAATTAAGTGCTGCGGTGGTGGTGCTGCGGTAGCGTTGTTGCCTCACAGTTAGACGTTGCCCATTCGATTCTCAGTTAGAGCGTCTTCTGTGTGGTGACATGCGTGAATGGGTGTTCCTTCGTTGAAGGTTGTGCGTTAGGCCTGGCAAGCCAGCACGTAAAAATCTACTGCCAATCATTAGCGGACCGGAGTTCTGCTGTGGCGAGCCTTAACTGGGAAAAGCCGAAAGACACAAAAACAAACATGGGAAGATAATTAAGTGCACACATTTTTGCTGACATACTCATCCAGCAACTTCAGCTCTCTATGAAATGATAAGATAGTCAGTGGTAAAGACTTTCTAGACCGAGTTGTGGAGAAGATGGGGATAACAAAAGGACATGCCTTATGAGTGTTGCACACATCTTGCAATTCTATAGGTGCCCTAGAAAAGCTGTCTGTTCTTTTGGGTGATAGTAGTTGCATAGAGATCACTGGTGTTTCTAATGTCCTGAAATATCTGGAGTAAAAGAGGGTCTTCCCGTTTTTAGTCACGTCGTTATCTTCATGTATCTGATTGTAGAATAAGAGGGTGCACTGATGGCCAGTTAAAGAATCATTCGTTGTAATTTATAGTTAATAGAAATACGATTTCTGGGGGGAAGCTAGAGGATTTTGAGGCTGTATCCTCATTGCTTGAGTCTGGGCATGGTATAAACTTAATTTGGTCCATGTAGATATCCTCCTGTTTCTTTATGAATAAAGGATGGAAGTTCTTTAAATGCTGTTTTTTGCCCTGTCGGGCTTTCATCCGTACTGGTAAAGGATCCCATTTTTCTGTGCCAAAAGCAGACATTCCCTGGTCCTAGGGAAACATCACTGTAGCCCCTTGCTCTAGCTTACTGGTTTCTTGAATAATTTTGATATAGTTATGTTCAAACAGTTTACAGTACAAATAGAAGGAGAAAATACAATAGTGCTTGTAAAATGCTCCATAGTGGATGATACTTCTCTAGCAGTGTAACTTTGGGGTTATCCACAATTATACATTAAGATTTATCAGTTGTTGCACAGTAATACAGGATGACTCTGCCAAAGATAACAGTGACTGTACACTTATTTGTAAAATGTGAAGCAAAAAAGTCACACACTAATCCTTGGGTTATGATCCCCACTTCTGGAAGTCAACAGTTTGAATAAATGCTCTCCAGCAAGACTAGCAGAGGACTTATTTTTTTTTAAACTTAGTTGTCATTAAATCCTTAGATTTCTCCTTATTTTCAGTTTTACCTGAGCTTTCTTTTTTCTTTGCTTTCACTGTTTCTCTTAGTCTCCAGTTTCTTATTTTTACCATTCACTTGTTTTCTGTGTCTTTTCTTCTAGACATTAAAGAACTTCTCATTAAGGTAAGAGGAAAGTGCATTTAAGTAGGCTTATTAAACTTTTAAGCAAATCTTGTAAGACATAATTTATGATCAGCTCATACGAAATGGGCAAATAGTACGAAAATCTTCAATTGCAATTTGTCTTCAACAAGAGTGACAGTTAATGGATTTAGGGAAACAATAAATAACTATTTTATTCAATGTTCAGGAGATGGATTTTCATGACAAAATGTATTTTTTTATTAGCAATGGCAAATATGTATATGCGTGAACAACTACAAAGGGAAATTTCTCTAGCTTAAAACTGAGGGGTCATTGATACTCAGAATGTCAGAATAACTGAATGAAACAAACGGCAATACTGCTATATAAAAGAGCCTCATACTGCCAACATTAGTACTTGTGTAGGCACAAGAACAATGGTGGTCCTCACAGAGAGAATTGGAACAGCTGTATAATTCCAGCTGGGAAACGGGAAACAGAAGAAAAGTAAAACTTTCCCGAAAAAGGTTGTAATATTGCCACCACTGGTCTGCAAGAATGCTGCTTCCTATTTTGTGGTTTGCTAGGCTTAGAAGAGGAGGATGAAGAAGAATATGTGGATTATTAAATTGAGTTGTTTTTACAATACACTGGTTTTTCGGCTGGCAATTATCTGGGACCTGGACTTGGTTTACCTTACCAGTGTTTCGTTCTGTTTTGGATTGAAGAATATGAACAGGCCTACCTGAAGAATAGTGAAGGCCTAAGTGAGGGCCTATTTCCTTCTCAGAAGTCCGTTCACCAGATCTTAAGAGGTCTGTCAAAAAAGAACTCCCTCTTTGATCTTGGGATCCTGAATTTTGTTCCTAAGCTGCTCTTTGAGAGAGAACAGCCTTAGGCACAGCATCCTGAGCAGACAAATGCCTCAGCCTGTGATAGTGGGTCAATAAATCAGCACAACAAAAAATTAAAATAAGCCACAAGGTAACCCACTATGGAAGCCACAAGCCAAGGTTTCTCAACGTCCTCTTTTACTCCCAAATCACAAAAATTCAGAAATTCCTTTACTCTCAAATCAGAAAAAGTCAGAAATCTTTTCCAGGTACTGATCATCTATGAAGACCAGAAGCTGGAGAGGTAAGATAAGCACTTCAGGTCCCTAAGCCTCAGTAAGGGAAAGAAGTAGATGTTTGCTGTCACACCCATCTAGGACTATATTAACTACTTGCCTATGAAAAGATGACAAAAATGCTGGGGTCTCTGGCACTCATGGTGGTCCAAATAGATGACACAGAAGTCATACCTAGGATGGCTGGTGAGTGATTTGCTCTAATTAGCCAAGGATGGCTAAACAACATATGCATTCTAGGGAGCTACAACAGCAGTGTCTGGGTGTCTTCAGGGTGCAATAATGGCATCCTTAATGGCTGAATCCATGAAGGGGTTACCCAGAGCCAGATGCCGAAGTAAATTTACTAATCTTAACTTTTTCATTATATTAGGTCCATCCTTCTTTTAAGCATTGATAATTAAGATGAACTTTCTTTAGACTTCTCTTTGGTTCTTATAGGATCATAGGTGGTTACTAGGCTATTGGTCCAAAAGCCATTTTAAGCCTAGCCAAGCTTACCCCAAATTTACCAAAAATATTGCTGAAGTGTCAATATCCACAGGAATATTATAGTAATGATATAGGTTTGTACACATCAAGAGTTCATGGGCTGCCCCTGTCCACTAGGAACCTACGTGCCAAACTAGGGGTTAATTTGTGACTGCCCACCCAGTCCAAATTACATTTGATTTGGTTTAGGAATGAGCTTTGCTTCACAAGGGTGGGAAGCCTGTTCCAGAGAAGGGATTATCTTTAAGACACATACCTGTCGCTCCAACATGGCCTGTTTATGTTGTAGACATGGTTTAGGTCCTTAAACTGGGTATTTTGGATGTGCAACAAATCCATCAGTGTGGGATCAGAAGAATGCCATGTAGGCAAGGGATAGATCGATGCACAGCAGTCTATAGGAGACTGAGTACAGGGCTAGGACTTTGAGACAGTCTACATAGGACGTGTTCTTTTTGTGACAAACCTCAGTAGTCTGTCAGTTATAAGTTGTGCAGTGCACAATAATTTTGTCTCTACAACAGACATGTGGTGGTAGTCAAAGTTCAGGTTACTGGCAACATGTGTTCCTAGATCCCTGACCACTGGTTCTACTTTTAGGGGAGTATTATGAATTTGGTAGTTTTCATGAGTGGCCATATTTTCAAAGGAAATTACTTGCTTTTTTTCACACTGAGTTTTAGTCCAAGGATTGGGTACCAGTTCTTTGTCTGCATCTGCCCCTCTTGAAAAGTATCTGTATCTTATGGGGATTCAATGACCACACCTAATTGCAGTTGTCTGCATACTTGGTCAGCCAGAAGCCCCTGATGCTTGTCATGACTCCAGAGAAGTAGATGTCAAAAAGGAGGGGCCCTAGCACCAATGTCTGTGGGACTCTGTTAGATACTGGCCTTTTTGTCGAGGTGGAGTCCCCTAGCCTAACTTCTTGTGTCCTGTCAGTGAGCCAGCTGGCTATCCATCAGGTGACACATGGGTTTATGTCTAATTTTGTAAGTTTATCTACAATGCTGGAGTAAGGTTTGCATAGAACACCTTGGAAAGGTTGAGGTAGATGGTGCGCACTGTTTTTTTCTTTGTCCATAGCATAAAAGACTTTCTTGAAGTCCACTGGGTTACGTAAGAATGACCTATCTTTGACAAAGCTAAACAGGATGCGGTTCAGTGTACGTAGGTTTCCTATATCATTCTTTACCGGATTCATGGTAATTCTTTCCATGGCCATGTAAATGATACTAGTCAGACCTATGGATATGTACTTCTCCAAGTCTGTGGAACCCTCCCCCTTGTGAAGAGTAATAACCATTGCAGTTCTCCATTCGTGTGACATGAAGCCTGTTTGAAGGCTTTGGATAAATAAAGATTTTAACAGGCCTGGCAGTTTATGTTTCATGCTTTTCAGGAGACATCATGGAAATTTAACAGGTCCCATCAAAGCAGTGTTCTTGGCTTTAGACAGTGCAGTGCGGATCTGGTTCCTGGTGATAGTTGGTGGAAAAATGGTGGTGGTGGTGAGTATTTCCAAGAGGGTGACTGGGGCTGATGGGAGTAGAACTTGAGGTAAATTTAATGGCCAGCAGATTTGCTATATCATCTGGCTCTGTAAAGGTGACTCCATTCACCCTTAGTTTGGCACTTTGTTGGGTGTTGCCTTTAAGGTTGCAGACATAACTGAAAAAAGCCTTATGGTTGTCCTTAGCTTGGGAGGCTATTTTTATCTAAAATTTAGCTTTGGCGGACTTGTTAGTCCCCTGAGATGCTTGCTTAGATTGATGAGGGAGTTTTATCTTGCTGGGCAATACCTTTCCTTTTTTCGGCCGTGATTTTCTTTCTTTTGCTATATAACTTACTGATACTAACATTCCATTACGGTGGATTATTTTTGGAGATTATACTATGTTTATTTCAGGTAGGCACAGCTGTCTCTATACAGTTATTTTCATGCCTGTACAGGGCTTCTTTGAACATTCCCTCTTAGTAGGAGGTAGTTAGCCTTAGAATATTTCCATGCTTAATATTTATTTCAAAGGAGACAGCTTTGTAGGCCTACCTGACCAATGAGGACTTTACTGGGGGGAGGTAAATTGTTTCCCCATGTTGGTAAGGAACAAGTCAAAGATACTTATGCCCCTGGTGGGCATGCAGATTAGTTATTCCAGGGTGTTTGTGTCTGGGCCTGCATGTTTGAGGTTGTGTGTATGATTCCCAGTTAATACTGAGGTAAAGTCACCCACGAATATTGTGTTGGACTGAATGGGGAGCGTCGCTAGTTAATTCAAGTAAATGGTATGGGATTCCTAGATTGTTAGGTTTATCAGGTTGGCACTGCCTAAAAAAGTCACTATGAGGGTAGACAAGGTTTTAGTTATTATTCAAAATCCAGGGGGTCGGGTGCAGACCATCCCTGGCAAAGTGCAGTAGTCTGTCTACAATATCCTCCCAAGCATACACATACTGTACTCCCTTGTGACACTAAAAACTATGCCAATTATTAGTCATTTATCTTCTGTTAGTACTAGTGCATCATCCTAGGAGAAGGTAGAATGCTGCTCAATGCTAGTCTCATAATGGCTTTGGATGCATTGTCCGAGAGCTCTATCATGTCTGTCTTCATATAGTCCAGAGAGGAAAATCTCAGGTCATTTACTCCCACATGGAGTAGGACAGAGTCACACTGGCACTTGTGATGCAATGACATGACTTGAGTACATGCATGATCTGGCAGATCCTGTCATCTAACAGGCAACTCACTGGGACTCTCTCCTTGCCCAGCGTGTTGCCAAGGACATGTGTGTGTTTTACAATAGAGCCTCTTGTGACTAAAATATTCTGTTGTATGACAGTTTGCCTTAGGAGTTAGAGGTTGAGACTCCTTTTGATGATGTTGTATCTTCAGCTTCTTTATGTCTTTTTAGAATCTTTTTGTAATCTCTTGTCAATTTTCTACTTTTAAAATGTCAAATTTCATAATCTTAGTAGTTTTCTTAAATCTAGCAGACAATATTTTATTATTTTATTTATCTTTGTTGACTGGGAAAGTCTGACTGGGACAGATACCCTTTTCAGTAAGGAAAGCTTCAATATTAACATGCATAAGCAATATACAGTATATTTTCATTTTCCACATTGTCTATAATATTTTCATCTTGGTTGCATATACATTTTTGCATACATAATTAGGTGCAACAGATGATTAATGCTAACATTGTATCACACAATTTGTGACTACAGGAAGAGGAGAAAATAAGAGATTACCTGTACATTTGTATAAGGTTGTAGCAGACAGAAATACAATGCAAAAAACAAGGTGAGAAAACATTGATATTTGGGCTGAAATGAGTAAAGAATGGTATAATGAGGGAAAATAAGAATTAAGTAGGAGTTGGTAGTTAAGAAATATAATCTGTTAAATTAGTAAATTGTGCTAAAATGAGGGAGAATAAGAATTAAGTAGGAGTAGGTAGTCAAGAAATATAATCTGTTAAATTAGTAAATTGTGCTAAAATGTGGGAGAATGAGAATTAAGTTGGAGTAGGTAGTTAAGAAATATAATCTGTTAAATTAGTAAATTGTGCTAAAATGAGGGAGAATGAGGATTGAGTACGTAGTTAAGAAATATAAACTGTTAAATGTTTACCATAGTAGATGGAAAGGAATGTGTATTATACAACAACCCCCCATTAATATTCAAAAATGTGCACGCTGATTGATCAGCGTGCACGTTGTAAATCAGTTATAGTAATGGAAAAAGGTCCAGTCGCTCGGACTTTTTCCATTACTATAACTCTTTTTTTAAGCAACGGAGAACGCAAGATCTCCATTGCTTCATATTGTCTCGTTATGTTAAACCCATTTAACATAGCGAAACAGTTTGTAAAAAGCAACGGAGATCTTGCTTAGATCTTGCTTTCTTCGTTGCTTTTTTTAAAACTGTCTCGCTATGTTAAATGGGTTTAACATAGCGAGACAGCTTTAAAAAAGTAACGGAGATTCTCCGTTACTTTTTTAAATCTGTCTCACTATGTTAAACCCATTTAACATAGCAAAACAGCTTGTAAAAAGCAACAGAGATCTTGCTTTCTCCGTTGCTTTTGCCCACAGCTCTGATGTACTACTTAGGCATACGCATGCGCAGTACATGAGAACTGCCGCAGAATACCAGACAGCTGCGGAAGGGCAGCAAGGAGGCATTATACAATGCCATTATTTAAGAAAAGTAATTATTTTTTTTCTTAAATAATGTCATTGTATAATAGCAATAACCCACTTCTGGTTGTGGGTAATGCTTCGCCCTCGTGACCAAACCACACCAAACGTGGGTAAATCCAGCATTACCCACACCCAGGTGTGGGTTATTGCTATAAAACACCCAAAATAATCTGGCACTGGGCTCTGCTCATGCTCTGTTCCTGGATAATTTCCAGTTCTGAAGAAAATACAAGTTGCAATACCTGTGACAAAATGATCGCTACTCTGTACTAAACTCCCATATGGTGTTCTGTTGTGGATGATAGCACTGTAAAAGATAATAACAGCAGTAATTGCGCTATGACTGGGGTGGAAGATGTGTTGTGTCATGGAGAGAAGAGATTATTTTGGGTAAGATATCTGAGGAGCTGTGAGTGGATTCATTTTTCTAATATATTTAATAGTGGTGGGAGTATAGCTATGGGTGTACAGCTGCATAGATCAGTTGGATTTTTACCTTTGTGGAGTGGAATTATGAAAGATTTTTTCAGGCTCTATAGGACATGGTTTTCTGTTATGGATTTGTTAATTAGTATAGAAACAGGGAAGGCTAGAACTTCAGAAGTGAATTTTAGATACTCTGTTGTCAGGCTGTCTGCTGCCAAGGTTGTCAGTTTGAATTTCTGTAGGTATTTTTATGGTGCTAGTTTGGGACTGGTTAGAAAGAGAAGCAAATGGTATTGTTATTAGATGAGGTTGGGGCAGAGAGGGTAATGAGAGAGTCCAAAGCCACAGAAGTAAAACTAAAATTATCCAAACGAAAAAAGCCAGTAATATATCCTTTATTAAAAGCACAAAAAAACTCTCTAGTGCCTCGGCAAAAAAGTCTTCCAGGAGATAACAATAATAGAAAAAAGCACCTCTTATAAAGGTGCATCAATTACAATTAAATAAAACAATTAAACAATCTAATGCCATTGACTCTTTACAATAAATATTTCTAATTACATTCCTGATTTAATCCACCAGGTGTTAAAGTGTTATACTTCAAAATAAAAACTGCTTCTTTAAACAGTAACTTGTTTTTTAAACAAGTTGTATTTGTTGCTTTAACTTGTTCAAGAACACAGCCTCTCAGTTCTGAATAAACTCCCCCATGTACAGAATTAAAATGAGAGGCAATAGGACTTTCTATTTTATTATTTTTAACATCTCGAATGTGTTCTTGCAATCCAACCTTAAAAGACCTATTACTCTCACCTATATAAAAAAGGTTGCAGGGACATTTAAGGGTATAAACAATACCTATTGCATTACAAGTAAATTCTGTTACCGGTCTAAAATTTATACCATTAATTTTAATCAAATCAAATCAAAATATCTGGTTACATATGGGCAAACTGAACAATTTCCACATGCCCAAGTACCTAACCTAGCAACTTCATTCCCCATATTTAAATCAGGTAAAGAAAAAAAAATGTTGCATGTACTAACATATCTTTTAAATTACGGCCTCTCTTAAAATAAATCAAGGGCACATGCCATACATTATTTAATTTATGTCTTCCCTTCACCAGGAAAGACCAATAATATTTTATAACAGCTATAATCTCATCATCAGAAAGTATATTATAAGAAGTAACAAAATAGATTTTCTTACCTTCTTGATTTATTATTCTCTGCAGTGTATTATTATTATACTCACTACTATTTCTTTTATCCATCTCTGGAGAACATAACTTCTCTAAGGCATTTTTAATAACTTCCAACGTATATCCCCTATTTTTAAACATCCGATAAGAATTAATATCTTTAGGGGTATAGGGGTATTTAGAAAATATTTTTTTTTATATAGATTAGATTTTTTTAAAAAATATGCATTTTATTTTAGGATTATAGATGATTTGATTTTTTTATGTTAGGGGGGTAGTTCATTAATACAAGATTTTGTTAACATATTAAATTCTAATCAGTTAGGTTTAAGGTTTGAAGGTTTACAAAGTGGCAATTCGGTTATTTTTTTGGATTTGATCCTAAAAGGCAATACCAGAGATGGAAAAATTATTACTAGTATACATAGAAAATTTGGGAATGATGGTCATTTTCTGGATGGACGTAGTTGCCATCCAATTCATATTTTGAATTCTCTGCCTTATGGTGAGTTATTAAGAGTTAGTAGGTTGTGTAATGAACCTGCTACTTTAGAAAATCAGGCAAGTGGAAAGTACAAAAAGTTTAACTAAAGAAAATGTTTAAGATAAAAGTGTTCAATGAAACGATTAACTGTAAAACAAAACGAGTATGTTTAAAGCAAAAAACAAGCATGTTTAAAGCAGAACGAGTGTGTTCAAGGCAAAGTTGGGTATGTTTATAGTAAAACAAGCACAAGAAACGTGTACTGTGTGTAAAAAAGGGCTTAAATGAGCAAAGCAAAACATAAGAAAAAAGGTACATTAAGCAAAAATAAAACAAGGCGACTGTATGTGTTTTGGCAAAGTGCTGTATTTGTATTGTATCAAGGGCATAACTAGAGTTATTCAAAGTATCTCAAAGTGTCTAAAAGTGCTTACAGTGTGTGCTTATTACTGAGCATGTATTTCAGAGAGTTTATTGTGTGCAAGGTGTAACTATTTTGTGTGATACAGTCAAAGTATAGCCATTTCAAAAAGTTTCTTGTGTTGGGTGTGTCTATTCGCAAAGTACTGCCATTACAGAGTGCTTCTTGTACTGTAGAGCGTTGCCTAGCAAGGTACCACCATTCTGGGGACATTTCAGTGTGCTGTATGCAGTTATTTGCAAAGTGCAACTATTTCGAAAAGTTATTGAGTTTAAGGCAACCGATGTTCGATTTATTCACATTGTGCGGTTGCTTGGCATGTTCATTACATTGATAACAGATGTTTTCTTACAAAAGACAACATTACAAGAGTATTACAGTGCTCATGAGTTATTCAGTCGCATCATACAGTTCTTGAAGGTTTCTTAAAATGATGGCAAATGACGATAAATAACTTTAGCATTTTCACCCTTACCACGACATTACAAAAAAAAATACCAAAACACCAGAGACTTTTATTTTGCAAAGTCCAGTTATTCAAACGTACTAAATGTTTGTTTATTCTCATAATTCCGAAAAGTCCAACAAAGGTAAGTTCAGAGTACAAAGGCATTGGACAATTACTGGCAGTAGTTCAGGCATATCTGCATGCGTGTGTTTACGCTTATTTGCAAAACTCTTCACTGGTATTTGTTAATATGGTAGACAGATTTTGAAACCCCTACCACATGTATTTGATCAAAATATTGCAGAGAACTGGGGAATGTTTGAGCAAGAGTATATTTTTATGCAAGCAGCTTATACAGATAGAGATGCACGCACAAGGGCAATCATTTTGTTAAAACTAGCAGGGTCAGAGGCCACCGAAAGAGAGCGTTCATTTGTGTATGCACCAGCAGTGTATGAAGGAGAAGGTGCGAACTACCATATCGGTGTACAAGCTGAATCAAGGGAAGACCCCGAGTATCTGAAGTGCAAGTTCAGAGAAATGTGTAACCCTCAGAAAAATATTACATTAAGAGACATTTGTTTTACACAAGAGATCAGAAACCAGGGGAAACATTTGCAGCTTATATAACTGACTTGAGAAACAAAGCTAAAAATGTGTCGGTTTGGTGACTTAAAAGATGAGCTGATAAAGGACAGACTTGTATGTGGTATTAACAGTGCTGCTGTGAAAAAGATTTGCCTTTGTGGCAGTGATTTGATATTGAGCAAAGCCATACAAATCTGTCAAATGCTGAGGTGACAGAAAAACACACAAGTATGCTTGCGAGTGCCAAAAGCATGGTTTCAGTTGGCTCCAGAGCACATGTAGACAGTATGCAAAACATGGCAAACAAGAGCAGGCCTAAGCATGTGGCAGCTACAGGGTTTCCAAAGAAGCCACAAGGTTTTTTAGAAAGATCCAAGAAAGGTGCAAGCTCCAGCACCAGCTCAGTGTAGTACAAGCATGAAGCAGCAAAACCCAAATCTAGCTTTATTGTTAACAGTCGTAACTGTGGAGAGAATCATGAGTCTAAAAGAGAGAAGTGCTTAGCATTTAGTCAGCAATGTCACAAGTGTAAAAATTGGAACCATTTCCAAAAGTTTTGCAAATCAAGTAAGCCTCACACAGTTGTAAAGAAAGGTCAGAAAAAGAAGCAAGTTGATCAATTTGAGCAGAAGGAGTCGGCTTTCAATGCGAATGTTGTATCAGTGCTTGGTGAAAGAGCTGATGCAGTAAATTATTAACAAGAAGTGAAGTGTTTTATACTGTCCAGATTATTGTAAGATCTACAGAGCTCAAAGTAGACACTCGTTCAAAGTGCAATGTTATATCAACAGACACATTTTCTAGAGTGAGAAGGAACGAACAACTCAATGTAACCAGTAGTGCGAGACTTGTTGCTTATGGAGGTAAAGAAATTCAAATTGAAGGTTCAGTGATACTTTCATATTATTTGGCCAAGAACTGTTAAAACTTGTTGTTCTATGTATTCCGAAGGCCAGTGCAATCTTTACTGGGTCTCAAAGATAGTTTAAAAATGAATCTGCTTTCCTTTGTTAAAGAAATCCATCACATAAGTGCATTTCAGAGTTCTAATTTTTAAGAAGCCATTTTCTCAGAGTATGCTAATGTTTTCGATGACAAGTTAGGCAAACTTCCAGTTGTGTAATCCATGAAGTTAGACCCAGAGGTCACTCCATTAGTCAGATCAGCAAGAAGAGTTCCGATAACTATGCAGGATAAAGTTTAGGCTCAGCTGGATAAAATGTTGCAGGAAGGTGCGATTTGTCTAGTCACAGAACCAACTGAATGGGTGTCGTCCATGGTAGGGTGTCATCCATGGTAGCCACTAAGAAGAAAGGCTCAAACAAAATCAGAATATTCATTGACCCAAGAGATTTGAACAAAGCATTAAAAAGACTATCTCATCCAATGTGCACAGTCGAAGAGATTGCAGCTTTTATACCGAATGTCACTGTATTTTCTGTTTTAGATGCAAAGAGTTCATTTTGGCAAGTGATGCTGGATCACAAATCTTCATTTCTAATCACTTTTGGTACTCCGTTTGGCAGATACAGATTCCTAAGGATGCCATTTGGAATAAATTCTGCAAGTGATGTCTTCCAGTGTGTAATGGAACAAATTTTTTCAGGCTATCCCTGTACCATAATAGTAGACGATCTCTTGGTTGGAGGCAATGGTGAAGCAGAGCATGACAGAAACCTAAAGAAAGTTATAGACATAACATGTGAAGTAAATTTGAAGCTCAATCCGTTCCGGCCCCAAAATCCGGACTGAACCACAAAAGGAGGGGGAGTATCCATATTCATAAAGGATACCCACACCTCCAGGTTAGTGGCAACGCAGGAAGCATCGGAGACCATCCAGGTGCAATTAACCATAGGTAAAACTGCCCTACAGTTTGTAGCATGCTACAGATCACCCTCTCAAACTCAGGAAACCCACACAGCCTTCCTGAAGACACTGGAGAGTATGAATGTCTCTCCAAACACCATCATATTGGGTGACTTCAACTACCCAAACATAGACTGGGAACATTACTCAAGCCCCAACACCCTAGCCCAAAGGTTCCTGGAGTTCATAAACTCAAATGCTATGGAACAACTAGTCACCATTCCCACAAGAGGAGAAAATATACTAGACCTGATCATCACAAACATGGGGACAAAATGCTCCACACCGGAAGTATATCCCTCATTGGTGAGATCAGACCATAAATTAATCTCACTGGAGATCCTCATCCCGCCCCCAACCCCAGCAAAAAAGACCACAGTGAAGAACTTCTCAAAAGCAAACTTCACACTTCTTAAGACTGGAGTGAAATCCTTCAAGGCCCCCGAGCCAGTGGAAACCACAACCCACGCTGCTGAAACCCTTACAAATGCCTTCTACGAGCACCTCCAGGAATGTATGGATCAAGCAATCCCTAATAAAATCAAGACCCTTTCCACCAATGGCAGGCGCCCGGTCTGGTGGACCCCAGTCATAAACAAACTCTACAACAAGAGGAGAAAGCTACTACATGACAGAGCAAAATCCCTAAAAGGGAAGGCATCTCTGATCAATACTAGCAAAAAACTACGATCACTCATAAAATCATCCAAGGCCAACTTTGAGAGAAAAATCGCTAAAGACACAAAAGACAATCATAAGGCCTTCTTTAGCTATGTTATAAACCTGGGTGGAAACTCCCAGATATGCTCAGAATTAGTCCAAAATGATACAAAAATCACTGAACCAACAGACATTGCCAACATACTGGCAGACAGGTTCAGTGCAAATTTCTCCCCTCCTTCCCCTCCAAAAGGAGAAATATCTATCCCACCAGAGTCTAGCCTCCCAAACATCTCAGATGCCCAGGTGAGAGCTGCTCTCTCTAAAGCAAAAAACACAGCATCAATGGGACCGGACGGTGTCCCCGGCTGTGTGCTACACGAACTCAATGAGGAACTAAACCCACACATAAGGCTGCTGTTTAATCTTAGCCTTACTACAGGATACATACCCAAAGAATGGCGTACGGCAACTGTGGTCCCACTCCACAAAGGCGGTGCATCTACGGACCCTGGAAATTACTGCCCCATAAGCTTGACGAGCCTTGTCTGCAAAGCTATGGAGAGGATCATAATGGAACTCATAAATAAAGACATTGGGGACCTACAGACACTGGATCCTACCCAATTTGGCTTTGTCAAGGGCAGATCCTGCCTCTTGAACTTGGTCGACTTTTTTGAAACAGTCACTAAGGCCATTGATGAGGGTAAGGAAGTTCACACAGCCTACCTTGACACAATACCCCACTCGGGCATCATAGAAAAGCTCACCAATTTAGATGTAAACCCATATGTCACAAGATGGGTTGCAAACTGGCTCAAGGACAGAACCCACAGGGTTAGAGTTGCTGGTGCCATGTCAGACTCTAAGCCGGTCACGAGCGGTGTCCCACAGGGCTCAGTCCTGGGCCCCCTCTTGTTTGGCATTTATTTTTCTGAAGTGCAGGCAAACATAGGGGGATTGTGGCTGACAAAATTTGCAGATGACTGCAAACTGGGCACCATAATTGACACTCCATCAGACACAGACATCCTCCAGAGAGGTCTCATAGAAATGGATAACTGGTGCCAGAGCCATGGCCTTAAGCTAAATGCCAAAAATGTATAGTCATACCCTTTGGGAAAAACAAGGTAACCCCTAATTACCACATAGGTGGTAATCCATTAAACACAGAAGAAGTTATCAGGGACCTGGGGACCCAAGTTGACAGTAACCTCTCTTTTGACACTCACATTGCCAAAGTGGTTAGGAAGACCTTCTACATTGCCCACCTGATCATGAAGGGATTCACATCCAGATCAGGAGAGGTCATTGTACCCCTGTACTCTTCACTTATCAGACCAATGATTGAGTACAATGCCCCATTCGGAATGTACCTTACCCGACACCTGCAGCAGTTGGAAAGACCCCAAAAGTTCCTCACCAAAAGGATAAAGGGGCTCAAACATATGTCATACACTGCCCAACTGAAGAAACTCCAGCTCTATTCAGTCACATACCGTCTGCTCAGAGGTGATCTGTGCCTGACATACAAGGCCATGTCCAACTCGGAATTAATGGACATGCTCCACCTCAAAAAATCCAAATCCATCAGAGCCACGAGAGCAAGAGACTTAAACCTCAACACGGATATAAATAGGACATGCTGGAGGGACAGATTCATCACCCAGAGACTCCCTACACTATGGAACAGAATCCCAGTCCATGTGAGGCAGAGCCCCTCACTGACTCTGTTCAAGAAAAATCTTGAAGAGTAGATGGGAGATCGTAGGTTTACCCTGGGAATCATCTCTGTGTCACTGCTGGACAGAGGCACAGCAAACTAATGGGTATAGTATTCTCATTCTAAGGGGTGGTGAAAGCCACACACACTCTGGCTAGGCTTATAAATGCCCTAGGGCAGATAGCCTAGTATGAACCTATGAACCTATGAATCCTCTGAAGTGCAAATTCAGACTTCCAGACATTATGCATGTAGGACATTTGTTTACAAGTACAGGCTTGAGACCAGACTCGACCAAGCAAGCAGCTATACTTGAAATGTCAACACCAGATAATGTACAAGCTGTACAGCATTTTCTGGGCATGGTCACCTATTTAGGCAAATATATACCAGACTTCAGTGAGTTGACACAACTTTAAGAGAGCTCACATGCAAAAATGTTGTATGGTCATGGTTGGAACAGCACCAGAAGGCATTTGACAAGCTCAAGCAGAAAATTGCCACCCCACCTACATTAAGATACTATGATGTGAACAAATCAGTTACTCTTTCCTGTGATGCTTCAAAATTTGGTCTAGTTATACTTCAAGTAGGCAGACCAATACTCTATGCATCTAGAATGTTAACCCAAACGGAGATGCAGTATGCTCAAATCGAGAAGGAACTTTTGGCAATAGTATTTTCATGCTCCAACTTTATGGTCGAGCTATTCAGATTGAAATTGATCATCCACCTCTAGTTACTATTCTAAAGAAGCCTATGCATTCCGCTTCAGCAAGATTAAAAAGAATGATGCTCAAACTGCAAAAGTACAACTTCAAAATGGTCTACACTAAAGGCAAATTGCTCTATCTGGCTGATACTTTATCCTGATCACACAGGATTACAATAGAACAGCTTAACACAGAAACCTTTGACTTTGATGTGATGTCAGTGCGTTAATTTTTCCACCACTAGACTTCATGAGTTAAGAGATCATACTCAGACTGATCCAGTTTTGCAGAAGCTCAATCACTATATTAATGTCGAATAGCTGTCAAAGCAATCTAGTGCATCACCTGAAGTGCAAATGTATTTTCCTTACAGAGGTGAATTGCTGATGGAAGATGGCATTATTTTCAAAGGTCCTAAAATTGTTATTCCTGCTTCCTTACAACAAGAATATATCCACATTTTGCATCGTGGTCACCCAGGGTCCACATCCGCTAAGAGAAGAGCAAGAAAATTAGTATTTTGGCCTTCATTATCGAAAGACATTGATAGAGTTCTTTCTTCTTGTTCAGTATGCAATAGTACTAGATCGCATTTGCAAAGAGAACCACTTCAGCTACATCCAGTTCCTGAACTACGTTGGTCTACTGTAGCAACTGATATCTCTGAGTGGAACAATCAATGCTACTTAGCTCTCTCTAGTAAACTCTTATTCCAACTGGTTCAAAATTGATCTACTTCTAACGTAACCTCAACTGCTGTTATTAGTAAGTTGAAATGTTATTTCTCAGTTCATGATAATCCACACAAACTTTTTTCTGACAAAGGTACTCAATTTACTAGCCAGTTACTTCAGAAGTTTGTGAAAGAATGGGACTTTGTACATGTCACTAGTAGTCTTGAATATCCTCAGTCCAATGGTCTAGCTGAATGAGTAATTACTTGAAGGGTCAAAGCGTGACAATACCGATGTATTCTTGAATTTGCTAAATCTCAGAAACATACCCCGTGATGATATTCTTGGCTCACCACTGTTTCCAGACCAGAATGTGTTCAAAATTCTGACTCCATTCCAGAATGTAATTCGAACATTCCACAGGTCAACCATTTTACAGAAACTGTTCCAGTTGCTAAATCTAATACCCAGTTTTATGTTACATGATATGGAAGAGTATTAAACCAAGTGTGAAATAAGCAGCAACGTGGACTTTATTATACAATATTAAATATACAGGTATGTACAATGGATGACTACGGATAACCTGTGACTTCTACATGCCAAACAGTCTCATAACAATTGCATGGTCTATTTCTCAAAGTGGGAGGATGTAGATCATAGTATAAAGTCTGTGCTATATCTTTAAGAAGCATGCGAGGCTGTATGTGCGCGTATATAACCCGCACATGTGCAAACCCCTAGTGCCATTTTGAAGGAGTAGCCAGGGAGTCAGCATGCATGATCATAGTTGCTAACTGTAAACAAGTTACTTAAGTTACAGTCGACAGTCAACAATAGTAATGTGTGTGTACAAAATAAAGCTGCTTGAACAGAGCCCATGAAGACTCTTTATTCGTGTCCCAGACAGAAGCAACAGACTCAATCTCTGTGGCAGGTAATACCCACATTTGATGGGGAGTCTCTGATGGAAAGGAAGGGAAAATGTGTATGACAGCAGTTGGTTGGCCAGTTTTCTCCAAGCTGAGGCTGTCACATGTGGGGTGGGAAGGGGAAGTGAAGAGCTGTGAGTGAGGAGCAGCAGAGCTAGAAATCAGCAGCATTGCATAGGCTTTTGTTCACAGTGGCACTTCTCCCTAGGCCTTAACCCCAGCATGTTGTTGCTATCCTTTTAGGTTGGGTGACAAGAAGGGTGTGTGGCATTGAGGACATGCCCATCTTATGTCTTCGGCAATGAGCTTTTTCCTTGCCCTTTCCTGCATGCCCATCCCAGCTCAGCAATTTGTGTAAGTCTCAGCTTCTATCAGAGCTTGAAAAGAATCTCGCAAACAGCACAAACTCTCTTCTCCAAGACATGCTTATCCTTCCCGCCAGATATGTCAGACAGTAAAGCCACTAAATGAACTTGTGTCACCTGGGCTGTAGTCAGGGCTTTATCCCTCTATGCCACTGGTCTGGCTACAAGACAATTAACCACTTGCAAGAAGGCCTTCAACTACTTGAGGTAAAAAGCAGACTGGATAAGGGCAGTCAGTATAAGCCATGTGCCACTGTAATGCAACAGACTTCGCAGAAGAAAGATCATACCATCACTTTCTTAATACCTGAGCATGGAAAGCATCACACACTCAATGGACAAATAAAGTGCATATGCATGTGTTGCCTGCCTAAAATAGTACTGCACCAAGTCTCATTAGGTAATAATAACAATAAAAATACCCATTTGTTAACCAGGTAAGCCCACTGTACACATGGTCCCTTTTCAGGAGTGACCCAAGAGCAATGCTTGGTTAAGTGACTTGCTCAAGGTCGCACAGTAGGCAAATGAAGACTGGGAGAATGAAACCTTCTACCACAGGAACTACAGCTCACAGCCTTAACCCCCTGCACCAGCTGCCAGATACTTACAAGATACTTACCTGATGTAAGCAGGGATAAATTCAGCTATTTCAGGACTATGCATTATTTAGATGTCATTTGTTTATTAATGAAGGACATGCGTACCTGAACAACAAAAATGTTGCAGCATAGATTACTTTGCTATGAATCAAATTAATAAATGCAAACCATAGCTATAAGTCAGAAACAACAAAAAGCTGACTAAATCACTAAGCTAAGAGAATTAAAAGAATACTTTACTGGTGTCAGGACCTATGACACCAGATATGGATGAGCCACAAGACAGCATGAATAGCAGGAAACAACAAAAGCAACCAATAGCTAAAAACAGTACTCAGGAAATGTAGACAAATACAGCATGTTAGAATTATCATTAGTTATGTTTAGAAACAGATTATCAGCTACAGAAAAGGAATTGTCTTGTTTCAGTAAATGCAAAGCATTCTTAAGTGAAAAGTACTGAAGTTTCATGATGCACCAATTCTTACCAGTTCTTTCCTTAAAACTAATCTTCACCATATAAAAAATATTCTTTACTATATATTTAGGATGTGGCATGCATATAGTCCACATTTCTAATTACAATGCAAATAAAGTCACTAAAATATTCACAATGAATGATTCAAAGTGCATAATCAGCAAAACAAGTGGAAAGGTTTGAACCTTGTGATTTTTCAGTTTGCTTGATGATTTTCCGCAACTTTTTCATTTCAATATCAAGCTCATCATAGTTGACTTCCCGGGAGTCCACTTTGGGAGCCTGGAAAAGCATAGGATCTGTCCCCAAGTATGAGCACTGCAAATACCCAGTATCACTTAGTGAGACTAGAACTCCTTTCAGATCCCTGTAAGAGAAATAAAAACCCTAAGCATTCTGCATAACAAGAAAAAATGTCTTACACAGCTTCATCTTAGGCTATAAAATAAAATACTAACTAGCTACATAATCACCAGCTGCACTTACTAACATTAACCTCATATAGCAAGGTAGACAGGTACTATTATGCCTCACAATATGTAACCTACATAGTACAGTTGCTAAGACAAGTTTGAGATTTAGAAAAATAGCACCATGTTGATATGAGTAGGATTACTGTATCCATATGTCAAATGCCATTCCCAGCAACACATAATGACTGTAGCCATGTTTCTATACATTTTTTTGTTTGTTTTTCCAGGCCCAATAAAGAGGGTTACGGTCAGGGGGCTGATTATAGTAGAGTTATTTTGCCTGAGAACTCTTAATTAATAAATAGAGTTCACCTACAGAAGTTCAGTATTGTTAAGATCAGTTGACCTCTGATGTTTTATAATACGTTTCTGTCTTCTGCAAGTAAGGATGCAATGAAGCAGAATCCCACTGCAGCTTGTCCCTCTATTTTTTTTCATCAGCTGACAACATGCATTTTAAAATTAGGTGTACTAATATACTATGAATGTTTAGAGCATTTTCTGCTTTCCACTTTGATGTTTTTTGAAGGTCTCATGGAGTCAGAAGATTCCAGATGGTTAAATACATTTCAAGTGAAATTTCCAAAAAAATTCCTGTCATATCACATTAACATCAGAAGTCCTCTAATGTCCAAAGCACCAAATGTTTCTTACATACACAGTACTTCAGGAGAATCTAACTTGAAAAATACACACTGTTAATAGATAAAAACAATCTGAAACAAATAATTTGTGACTCAGTACTACCTCATTCTTTTTAGTTTGTTTTCCTGTAGTTGACTTTTTGATAGGCTTACAAATGGGACTTAAGATGTTCCAAATTGTTATAGTGCGGCACTGATGCTCAAAAGTACCAACAACAAAAACTGTCATTACCATTACAGCAATAAAATATATATATATATATATATATATATATATATATACATATATATATATATATATATATATATATATATATATATACATATATATATATGTATATATAATGTGTAACACATCGTAAACATTCATAACTAGAAATACTTTATTTGCATTCAAGTATAATAAAGTAAAATGATTATATAAGAAATAAAACACTAAATATGAGTAATGATTAGTGATTTGTATGCTCAGAAATACTCAAAACAGTCTTAAGCTTGATATAACAACTTTTATGTGCAATTCATTCCTCATTTCACATCCTTTTATAATGCACTATAACAGTCAACAGCTCTGTCTGTAGCTGGTATTGACACAACAATTCTGAACACACAACCATTACTATTTTTTTGCACAATTCAGTTTGTTTTCACAAGTCCATACATTACTAATTGCAGCTCAGTGGTCTGCTGCATACAGATGACAATATTTCTCAATTACTTTTTAACAGCAGTGAAATGAAAAATTCTTACACAGTGAGTTTGTAAACAGTGTTTGTTATAAGCTGCAAAGCTGATAAGACACTATGATATGGAATAAAGTTATTATTTTAAGCCTTCAGCTATCTAAGTTACATGGTGAAGTGAGCTGCTTTACTTTATTATAACTGCTACATCATCTTGTGTGGTTCCTGAGGACATAGCGCTTTGAACCCAGTGTTACTGTTTTCAGATTCACAGCGGTGGCCATTTTTCTGGCTACTTAAAGGGCATGGTCACTGGCATTTTATTTCTCATACTGGAAATGGGGAAATAATACCAACAACAAACTCTTGTTACTGTCTCGGTATCCATCAACCCAGATACACCTCTGCTGACTGATTAGGTTACCATTTCACTTTTACAACCTCATTATATATTTTTCCCCTTAATTTAGTACATTAAATTCCCTGCAGTATACCTTATAGGTTCACTGGTGGATTACTAGGCTAATGGCACAAGAACTTTTAAGAGCTTAAACAATGATACCCAGGATATGATAATATTGTCTCTTAAGTCCCCAGATATGGGATGGCTTAGTATCAGAGTAGTGAGTCTCTGGGTGTTGGAGCCCTGAGGCATTTTACAGACTGCCTCTGTCCATAAGGGACATGGGCAGTACCCTGCGAGTGAATTTAAAGTTCTCTAGCCATTCATCCTAATTCATTTTGAAGAGAGTGAGACATGAGATTTGTTTTACAAAGACGGGAAATTTATTTCATAGATGTGGTAGCCTTTGGGATACAAATCTATTTCTTCAGCAAGTTCCATAAGAGTCAAAAATAAGGTTCAGGTCCATGGAAAATGTAACCTTTGTATAATTTTCTTGCAAATCTGTAACATTTTCATCAGAACTAAAACACAGAATGCTTTGCAGGTCAAGCATAAGTCACCTCTCAATAAACCATATGAGATGGAATAAAGGGATAGGGTCTTTAGTCGGTCTGTATAAGACACGTATCTTACGCTTTGGATTTTTTTAGTGAAAAACCCTCTGGAACTGCTCCAGTTGTTAAGTGCCTGGTTAGGAACATGGAGAAGGGAGTATTTTACTCGATTATGGGTCTGATAATGGATGAGTACAGTGACATTATGACTTCTGTTGATCTTGATGCCATGCCTTTATTTATATGTTGCGCCACACAGAAGGAGTTCCTCACTACTGTAGCTACCTGGTGGTCAAGGTGTAGGTTACTATTTATCTGTGTTCCAAGGTCCCTCACCACAGGTCTACCTTTAGGGGTGTGCTATCAATATTATAATTTGCAGGATATCAGGTATACCGAGGGTATGATTATGCACTTTTTAGCATTTAGTCTCAAACCATGGCTTTGGCACCAGTCGTTTGTCATTTTTAGGCCTGTTTGTAGAATGTCAGCATAATTTAGGAATTCACTGATTACTGCCAGCTTACAGTTGTCAGCAAACTTGGTGAGGCAGAGATACCCAACATTGGACTTCACTCAAGAAAAGTATATACTAAACAGGAGGGGTCCCTGTGAAGACTGGTATAGAAGGGTAAAGCCTGCCAGCCTAGTCAAATAGAATTTGGTACATAATTCTATTATTTATAAATACTGTGAATGTTGAACTTAAAACAATGTGGCAACATTGCCATCTGCTGTAAAGAAAGCTAAGTCAAGCAATTCTTGCTGGTCCTTTGAAATTAAAATTATAGCTGTGCCAGTGGGGAGTCTTACTGGGGACCTGGGGAGCAAGGGAGCGACCAGCTCCAGACTGACTGATCTCTGTGTGCTCTTAAGGGAAATTGCATTTTACTGTGTGTATTTGTTATCCTTTCCTCATATATGAGACGTCCTCTCTGGTGTTAGTGGTGAGGATTGAGGGTCCTTGATTGCTGGGCCAGGGCACGGGTGTCACATTGTGGTGGCAGTGGTGGGATATCCACATCACATATTAAGCAGTTGGCAAATACTAATTGACTTGTAGTGGTGTGGGTAGAGTGAATCCTCTAGCTTATGTACAGTGGTCTCTGAAGGTGTTTTGAACTCTAAATCAGCCACGCAGTGAATACTAGTTCAGGTCACAATCGTTTTATTTCTTTTGTTAGCTTAGTTGATCAGGGTGAGCAGGCAGCATGTCAGTCAAGGAGTATGGAAAACTGACAAGGAGCCAGCTGGTGGAGATGTACCAGGCTAGGGGACTGGTGCTGGAAACCTGACTAAGGCAGACCTGATTGCAGCCTTGGTTACAGCTGCATCAGAAAACAGCATCCAGGAGGACAATCAGACTGGCAGTGGAAATACAATATCTTCAGTGAATGGACAGGTCAACCTTTCTGCAAAGGACAATGACACTGGCAGTGGAGATACAATATCCTTGGAGAATGGACACCTCAACCTTTCTGCGGAGGACTTAAAATCCAGCTGGAGCTAGAGAGACTTGAGTTGGAGGCCAGGCGTTTGGAGATAGAAGCCAAAGAAAAGGAGCATCAGAGGAGGCATGAGAGGGAAATGCTGACTCTTCGCCAGAGTCATGGAGGAAATGGGGAAGGGAGTAACTAGACTCCAGAAGCACAACAGGTCAGTAAATGTCTTCCGCAATTTAAAGAGGGGGATATTTTTTTATAGTTTCATTCATATACAAACAGTATAGTGTACAGTTCCTGACCCCCTTACTCCATGGTAAGGCTGTAAATGCATTGGCTAAAATGCCTGACTCTGTCTGTTTTAATTATACTGCTGTAAAAAATTTATTTTAGAATGTTTTAAGCTAACACCTGAAATTTATAGGAAAAGGTTTTGTGAGCATAAACGCAAAGCAGATGAAAGTGTTTGTGAATATGTTGCTGAACTGAGCACTTATTTTCATAGCTGGGTGAGTGGATGTCAGGTCACCACTTTTGAAGGGCTGGCAGACCTTTTGGTGAGGGAACAAGCCCTTAGCACTTTGCCTGAGGGCATGAGGATCTGGTTAGCTGATAAACAATGTGCTACTTCAGATGAACTGGGGAAGAAGGGAGACCTATACCTAGCAAGTGGGGCAGCCCTGTACAGGAAGGGGACCCCAGTACTGCTCATGGGTCTAAAAAAACCCATGGTGGGCAGCACAGACTGCCCCAACAGAATCGGCCAGTAGCAGGGGAAGCCACTAGTCCAGGTACATGTCCAGGAGCAAGGGTTAAATATGTTGAATGCAACCAGTGGGGCCATGTGGCATACAGGTGTCCACGGAGACAAGGTGGGGAACAAAAAGTGAGAGAGCCAGTAAGTGGGAAAGACAAAATGCCAATAGTAGGTTGTCTTGAAAAAACAGGAGTAATAAACTACCATCCTGCAGATGTCCTGAGAGGGAAGAATTTGGATGAGGCAGTACCATGTACTTATGCAGTTACATGCAGTGAGGCTAGGAGACAAGCATGTGGGTCTTGTAGCCTGGGGGAGACCCAAACAGACTGCATACTTGCAGCTAGGAGTGGTGAGGTGGTTACTTCAGGGAGTGAGCTACGCTGTAGCAGTGAGACTGAAGGTGAGCCACAGCTGCTTGTGGGGACTGATGTTCCCCTGGACAGGGTGACTGCAAAAGTAAAGGTGAGTAGTAGTACATAGGCTAAAAGTGAGGCACCACTGTCAGAGGATGTCATACTTCCTGTGGAAGGGGAGCTGGGAAGGGTTACAAGGACAGAGTTGAGACAGGCTCAGCTCTCAGACCCTACACTGCAAGGCCTGAGGCAGGTAGCTAAGGAGGAACCTGATTCTCATGGGAAGGGGGAATCTGTATACTGAGACAAAGGGTTACTACACAGGAGTGGACCCCTGAGGGAGGACTAGAAGGTGAGAGAGTACAGTAGTTGGTAGTGCCTAAAGCTTACCATCTGGCTTCTAGCCAAAGCCCATGACATTCCCTTTGCAGGTCATATGGGCATAAAATGTACAAAGAGGCATATTATGCAGAACTTCTATTGGCCTGGAATTTCCAGAGATGTAACAGGGTAATGCAGGACCTGTGAGCAGTGCCAAAAGGTATGCAAGGCAGGAGACAATGTGAGAGCTCCTTTGATGCCTTTGTCTGTGATTGAGGAGCCATTTTAGAGGGTTGCTATGGATATTGTGGGTCCTCTGAGTACCCCAAGTTCCACAGGGAAAAGTATCTCCTAGTGGTAGTGGATTATGCTACATGATACCCTGAGGAGGTGGCTTTATCCTCCACTGAAGCAGAGAAGGTGGCAAATGCTTTGTTAGAGATTTTTAGCTGGGTGGGTTTCCCAAAAGAAATACTGACTGACCGAGGTGCCAGTTTCATGTCAGACCTGCTGGCTTGTCTGTGGAATTCCTGTAGGGGGAAGCACATGAAGACTACCCACTACCATCCCCAGATTAATAGTCTTGCTGAGAGATTAAAGTCTACAATCAAGTCCATGCTACGGGCATTTGCAGATCAGTTTAAGAAGGAGTGGGACAAATATTTGCCCCATCTGTTATTTGCTTATAGACAGGTTCCCCAAGAATCCACAGGTTTTTCACCCTTTGACTTGCTGTATGGGCATAGGGTGAGGGAACCTCTAGATTTAATTTGAGATGACTGGGAAGGTACGAGTCTCACAAGGAGTCTGTTGTGGCATACATCCTAAACCTCAGGACAAGCCTCAGGGAGGGTATGATTATGCACTTTTTAGCATTTAGTCTCAAACCATGGCTTTGGCACCAGTCGTTTGTCATTTTTAGGCCTGTTTGTAGAATGTCAGCATAATTTAGGAATTCACTGATTACTGCCAGCTTACAGTTGTCAGCAAACTTGGTGAGGCAGAGATACCCAACATTGGACTTCACTCAAGAAAAGTATATACTAAACAGGAGGGGTCCCTGTGAAGACTGGTATAGAAGGGTAAAGCCTGCCAGCCTAGTCAAATAGAATTTGGTACATAATTCTATTATTTATAAATACTGTGAATGTTGAACTTAAAACAATGTGGCAACATTGCCATCTGCTGTAAAGAAAGCTAAGTCAAGCAATTCTTGCTGGTCCTTTGAAATTAAAATTATAGCTGTGCCAGTGGGGAGTCTTACTGGGGACCTGGGGAGCAAGGGAGCGACCAGCTCCAGACTGACTGATCTCTGTGTGCTCTTAAGGGAAATTGCATTTTACTGTGTGTATTTGTTATCCTTTCCTCATATATGAGACATCCTCTCTGGTGTTAGTGGTGAGGATTGAGGGTCCTTGATTGCTGGGCCAGGGCACGGGTGTCACATTGTGGTGGCAGTGGTGGGATATCCACATCACATATTAAGCAGTTGGCAAATACTAATTGACTTGTAGTGGTGTGGGTAGAGTGAATCCTCTAGCTTATGTACAGTGGTCTCTGAAGGTGTTTTGAACTCTAAATCAGCCACGCAGTGAATACTAGTTCAGGTCACAATCGTTTTATTTCTTTTGTTAGCTTAGTTGATCAGGGTGAGCAGGCAGCATGTCAGTCAAGGAGTATGGAAAACTGACAAGGAGCCAGCTGGTGGAGATGTACCAGGCTAGGGGACTGGTGCTGGAAACCTGACTAAGGCAGACCTGATTGCAGCCTTGGTTACAGCTGCATCAGAAAACAGCATCCAGGAGGACAATCAGACTGGCAGTGGAAATACAATATCTTCAGTGAATGGACAGGTCAACCTTTCTGCAAAGGACAATGACACTGGCAGTGGAGATACAATATCCTTGGAGAATGGACACCTCAACCTTTCTGCGGAGGACTTAAAATCCAGCTGGAGCTAGAGAGACTTGAGTTGGAGGCCAGGCGGTTGGAGGTAGAAGCCAAAGAAAAGGAGCATCAGAGGAGGCATGAGAGGGAAATGCTGACTCTTCGCCAGAGTCATGGAGGAAATGGGGAAGGGAGTAACTAGACTCCAGAAGCACAACAGGTCAGTAAATGTCTTCCGCAATTTAAAGAGGGGGATATTTTTTTATAGTTTCATTCATATACAAACAGTATAGTGTACAGTTCCTGACCCCCTTACTCCATGGTAAGGCTGTAAATGCATTGGCTAAAATGCCTGACTCTGTCTGTTTTAATTATACTGCTGTAAAAAATTTATTTTAGAATGTTTTAAGCTAACACCTGAAATTTATAGGAAAAGGTTTTGTGAGCATAAACGCAAAGCAGATGAAAGTGTTTGTGAATATGTTGCTGAACTGAGCACTTATTTTCATAGCTGGGTGAGTGGATGTCAGGTCACCACTTTTGAAGGGCTGGCAGACCTTTTGGTGAGGGAACAAGCCCTTAGCACTTTGCCTGAGGGCATGAGGATCTGGTTAGCTGATAAACAATGTGCTACTTCAGATGAACTGGGGAAGAAGGGAGACCTATACCTAGCAAGCGGGGCAGCCCTGTACAGGAAGGGGACCCCAGTACTGCTCATGGGTCTAAAAAAACCCATGGTGGGCAGCACAGACTGCCCCAACAGAATCGGCCAGTAGCAGGGGAAGCCA
Source organism: Protopterus annectens (assembly GCF_019279795.1). Taxonomy (NCBI): domain Eukaryota; kingdom Metazoa; phylum Chordata; order Ceratodontiformes; family Protopteridae; genus Protopterus; species Protopterus annectens. The sequence goes on along the minus strand of NC_056731.1, from coordinate 619,994,830 downwards.
CTAGTCCAGGTACATGTCCAGGAGCAAGGGTTAAATATGTTGAATGCAACCAGTGGGGCCATGTGGCATACAGGTGTCCACGGAGACAAGGTGGGGAACAAAAAGTGAGAGAGCCAGTAAGTGGGAAAGACAAAATGCCAATAGTAGGTTGTCTTGAAAAAACAGGAGTAATAAACTACCATCCTGCAGATGTCCTGAGAGGGAAGAATTTGGATGAGGCAGTACCATGTACTTATGCAGTTACATGCAGTGAGGCTAGGAGACAAGCATGTGGGTCTTGTAGCCTGGGGGAGACCCAAACAGACTGCATACTTGCAGCTAGGAGTGGTGAGGTGGTTACTTCAGGGAGTGAGCTACGCTGTAGCAGTGAGACTGAAGGTGAGCCACAGCTGCTTGTGGGGACTGATGTTCCCCTGGACAGGGTGACTGCAAAAGTAAAGGTGAGTAGTAGTACATAGGCTAAAAGTGAGGCACCACTGTCAGAGGATGTCATACTTCCTGTGGAAGGGGAGCTGGGAAGGGTTACAAGGACAGAGTTGAGACAGGCTCAGCTCTCAGACCCTACACTGCAAGGCCTGAGGCAGGTAGCTAAGGAGGAACCTGATTCTCATGGGAAGGGGGAATCTGTATACTGAGACAAAGGGTTACTACACAGGGAGTGGACCCCTGAGGGAGGACTAGAAGGTGAGAGAGTACAGTAGTTGGTAGTGCCTAAAGCTTACCATCTGGCGCTTCTAGCCAAAGCCCATGACATTCCCTTTGCAGGTCATATGGGCATAAAATGTACAAAGAGGCATATTATGCAGAACTTCTATTGGCCTGGAATTTCCAGAGATGTAACAGGGTAATGCAGGACCTGTGAGCAGTGCCAAAAGGTATGCAAGGCAGGAGACAATGTGAGCGCTCCTTTGATGCCTTTGTCTGTGATTGAGGAGCCATTTTAGAGGGTTGCTATGGATATTGTGGGTCCTCTGAGTACCCCAAGTTCCACAGGGAAAAGTATCTCCTAGTGGTAGTGGATTATGCTACATGATACCCTGAGGAGGTGGCTTTATCCTCCACTGAAGCAGAGAAGGTGGCAAATGCTTTGTTAGAGATTTTTAGCTGGGTGGGTTTCCCAAAAGAAATACTGACTGACTGAGGTGCCAGTTTCATGTCAGACCTGCTGGCTTGTCTGTGGAATTCCTGTGGGGGGAAGCACATGAAGACTACCCACTACCATCCCCAGATTAATAGTCTTGCTGAGAGATTAAAGTCTACAATCAAGTCCATGCTACGGGCATTTGCAGATCAGTTTAAGAAGGAGTGGGACAAATATTTGCCCCATCTGTTATTTGCTTATAGACAGGTTCCCCAAGAATCCACAGGTTTTTCACCCTTTGACTTGCTGTATGGGCATAGGGTGAGGGAACCTCTAGATTTAATTTGAGATGACTGGGAAGGTACGAGTCTCACAAGGAGTCTGTTGTGGCATACATCCTAAACCTCAGGACAAGCCTCAGGGAACTCATGGGCTTGGCCTAGGAGAACCTGGCAGAAGCCCAACAACAGAAAAAGGTGTGGTATGACAGGAATGATCGAGCTAGAGACTATGCTATAGGGCAGCAGGTAATGGTTCTCATTCCTGTCAGACACAACAAACTGCAAGCAGCTTGGGAGCGTCCCTACAAGGTAGTAAGAAAGGTAAGTGATGTTAACTACATGGTGGAACTGCTAGACAGATGGCAGGGGCACAAATTGTACCAAGTTAACATGATGAAACCTTACCAGGATAGGGAGGCCCTTGTGCTGTGCATTTGCAGTGGACTGCAGGAGGAGTCTGAGGGAGATCTGGTGACTCATCTCCTCAGTGAGGCTCAGGCTGACACCTCAGTGGAAGGGGTAGCAATATCCCAGCAGCTATCTCCTACCTAGGCTTGAGAAATCCAAGCAGTGTTGCAGGAATTTGGGGACGTGTTCACTGGAAAAGTGGGGTGCACCCACCTGGTGCAGCACCAGGTGGATACCGGACCCCAAAGGCCTATTAGGCAAGCCTCTTATAGGGTACCTGAGAGAGTCAAACAGACTCTGAGAGGAGGTACAGGAGATGTGGGAACTAGGGGTGATTCAAGGGTCCAACAGTCCCTGTGCCTCCCCAGTGGTGCTGGTGCCAAAGAAGGATGGCAGCACTAGGCTCTGTGTGGATTACAGGAACTTAAATAGTCACACAGAGACAGATGTTTACCCTATGCCTAGGACAGATGAGGCCCTAGAGCAGCTGGGTGGGGCTAAGTATCTTACAACCACTGACCTTACCAAGGGTTACTGGCAGGTGCCCATGACTCCCAGTGCTAGAGAGAAGTCAGCCTTTGTGACTCCTTTTGGCTTGTACAAGTGCACAAAGATGCTCTTTGGGATGAAGAATGCCACAGCAACTTTCCAGAGGCTGGTAGATAATATCCTAGCAGGAGCAGGATGGTTTACCCTTGCTTACCTAGATGATATTGCCATCTACAGCCATTCCTGGCCAGAGCACCATCAGCATGTCAGGGAGGTGCTAGGCAGACTACAGAGGGCAGGGTTGAACATTAAGCTGAGCAAATGTCAGGTGGGTATGGCAGAGGTCTCCTACCTAAGACATAGAGTGGGGAGTGGTAAGATAAGGCCAGAACCTGCCAAAGAGGAAGCCATTCAGGCATGGCCTGCACCTGTTACTAAAAAGCAAGTGAGGGTATTTTTAGGGACAGCAGGGTACTACATAAAGTTTGTCCCTAGTTATAGTACCATAGCTGCTCCCCTCACAGACCTGACAAGGAAGAACAGGCCAGATAAGGTAGTGTGGACCCCAGCATGTGAACAGGCATTCCAAAAGCTTAAAGAAGCTTTGGGAGGGCCCCCTGTGTTAGCCAGTCCAGATTACAGAAAATAATTTGTTGTGCAAGTGGATGCTTCGAACCATGGGGTGGGGGATGTACTTAGCCAGATTTCTTCAGAGGGGGAAGAGCACCCAGTGGTTTATCTTAGTCATAGGCTCCAACCCAGGAAGGAATGCTATGCAGCTGTAGAAAAGGAATGTCTAGCCATAGTGTGGGCACTGCAAAAACTTCAGCCTTATCTGTATGGAAGAAAATTCACTGCTATGACAGATTAGAAACTCTAACATGGCTAAACAGAGCCAGTCAGCAAAATGCCAAGTTGCTAAGAGGGAGCCTGGGGTTGCAAGCATATGATATGTCAGTGCAGCACCGCAGTGGGATTAGCAATGCCAATGCAGATGAGCTCTCAAGACAGGGAATGGGTTGAGGTACACTCAGATAGACCTAACCCTTTCAAGCAGCGTTTATCAAGGGTCACTTGAAAAACTAGCTTGAGTTTTCCAGGGGGGGAGAGATGTGAAGACTGGTAGAGAAGGGTGAAGGCTGCCAGCTTAGTCAAATAGAATTTGGTACATACTTCTATTATTTGTAAATGCTGTGAATGTTGAACTTAAAACAATGTGGCAACATTGCCATCTGCTGCAAAGAAAGCTAAGTCAAGCAATTCTTGTTGGTCCTTTGAAATTAAAATGATTTCATCACTGCCATTGATGTTTTACAAGTCGGCTCCAGTCCAGCTGGATGGGGGCTTCCTGCCTATTGTTTTAAGGCTAAAGTTAATGACCAGAATTTACATGTGGAATGTCCTTTATTGCGCAACATGTAAAAGAATGTAAATGCAGTTAATGTGTAGCCTAGGAACTCCAGGAAGGGTGAAAAGGAGATGTAATGTTTATCACAACTGGCGTTTCAATTTAAACAGTGAGAACCAGAGATTGTTGAGCATTTTTGCCTTGATATCCAACTTACAGCACTGCCTGTTGTCTTAAGTAAGTTATCTTAGAAGAGTGTTTTCTTGTAGAAATAGCTAGGGGTATAAAGATTAGACTAAGTGTTTTTCTGTTATGTCAGAACTGTACTAGTGAATTATTTTAAGTTTCTGTGTGATCTCTGAACTCTGGAATAGCACTGTGGTGTAGTACTATTGTCTTGTGTTTTTAGTATTTATTATTAAATATTTGTAAACCCTTTTCAACTGTGGCTGGTTTATGTAGAGATAAATTAAGCTCTGGAGTACACTGTATGCTTATAAGTGATCCCTGGACTAAGCCCTTCCAATAAGCCTTGATTGCTTAAGTTACACTACTATTGGATATTAATATTGCACAGTAATAATTGGACACCCTTTTAAGGGCCTTTGGTAGCTGATAATTATTAGCTGGTGGGGGTAGTAATTACTACCGTACAGTCTGTGTATTGGGGCACAGATGGAGAATCTGTATCGGCCTTTCCCAGGAGTGTCTGTGAAGTTGTATAAATACTTATCTCAAAGTGTGTGTGTGTGTGTGTGTGTGTGTGTGTGTGTGTGTGTGTGTGTGTGTGTGTGTGTGTGTGTGTGTGTGTGTGTGTGTGTGTGTGTCTGTGTGTGTCAGCTACTTGGCCAGGAACATGAAGAACTGGTTGGGCACAGAGGGTACTGAGGCTTAGCTTGCTAGCTAGGCTGAGATCTGGACCCTATAGCTGTGCCAGTGGGGAGTCTTATTGGGGACCTGGGGAGCAAGGGAGCGACCAGCCCCAGACTGACTGTGATCTCTGTGTGCTCTTAAGGCAAATTGCACTTTACTGTGCGTATTTGTTATCCTTTCCTCATATATGAGACATCCTCTCTGGTGTTAGTGGTGAGGATTGAAGCTCCTTGACTGCTCGGCCAGGGCACGGGATTCACAGTTCCCAACACTCAGCCCTATGGGATACCGCTATTAACAGGTCTCTTAGCTGAGATGAATTCACCTATCTAGACATGTGTCCTGTCAGTGAGCCAGTTTGGTATCCATCTGATGATGTAGGAGCTTATGCCTAACTCAATAAGTTTATTATGATCACAGAGTGGGGTATTGTGTCAAAAGCTTTGGCTATGTCTAGATAAGAGGTATGTACAGTTTTACCCTCATTCATTGCTCTGGTGACTTTCTTGAAGAAAGCCACCAGATTGAGCATGCAAGCCCTCCCTTAGACAAAGCCAAATTGGTTCTGGTCCAGTGTTTGGAGAGTTCCTATGTCATCATTGATCAGGTCCATGATAATTCTCTCCATGGCCTTGCAGATAAGAATGGTCAAGCTTATGGGTCTGTAGTTCCCTGGGTCAGTTGATGAGCTACCCTTGTGCAGAGGGACAACTGTTGTAGTCCTCCACTCCTCTTGGACAAAGCTCATCCGAGGATGTGGTTAAAGAGGGTTTCTAGTGGCCCTGACAGATTCTGTTTTAAGCTATTCAAGAAACATTCTTGAATGTTGCCAGGACCCAAAGAGGCTGTCTTTTTGGCTTTAGCAACTGCAGTAAAGACCTGTTCCCTCATAATGACCAGTAGGGGAATGGATGCGGGTATTTCTTTGGATGTCGTAGTAAGTGATGTGGGGGAGAGCTTGAATTTAACTTGTCGGCCTTCAGGTTTGCTATAGTTTCTGGCTAGGTGTAAGTGTTGCTGTTCATGATTAACTCGGCACATTGCTGAGCATTTCCCCTAAGCTTATGAAGATAATTAAAAAAAGCCTTATGCTTATCTTTCACCTGGGAGGCTATCTTTGCCTCATAGTTTGCTTTAGGAGATTTGACTATCTTCTAATTTGATTGTTTATAAACAGGTGAGTGTCTTTTTGCACTGTTTTGTATGTTTCTTTTTGGCTTTGGAGAGTTTTTTTTTTCCTTTTGCCGAATAGCCTATTTATGCTAGGGATCTACCAGGTTGGTTCATTTTTGCCAGTAATTAGAGGTTTGACTCAGACAGGTAATGCCTTCTCTGTGCAGCTATGAATGTGATTGTATAGTGCTTTTGTGTACAGCTCAGAAGAGACCTCAGTATTGTCTGGGTTCAGAGGGTCTTAGAAGTTTAATAAGTTGTCACTTAGTTGAGGTAACTGGCCTTAGCAAAGTTCTTAACAAGTTTAGAGTTTGATGGGGGTTGTTGGACAGTTTTAATACTAAAGAGTATCTGGGATCAGATCGTACAAGGGAGAAGTTAATGCATGGGAGGTAGCAGCATCCTCTATGTTCTTGAGTACTAGATCTAGGATATTTTTACCTCTAGTTGGGGAGCTAACTAGTTGCTCCAGGGTGTTTGTGTTGATGAAGTCCTAAAATCTCTCAGCAAGTGAATTATGGGTTGTATAAGTCTCCCAGCTTATGGAGGGGTAGCTGAAGTCACCCATTCATACAGTGTTAGGCTGACTGTTAAAAGATTTCAGAAGGTTTTTGTAGGAGGTGTGGTTTTCTAGACACATATTAGGGGATCTGTGACTTGCAAGGATATGATAGGGGATCACACCTATGGTTAGTTGGGCATGGAGCAGCTCAAGTAAGTCATGTTATTGGATCAGTCTAGCAGTGTACTTGTCCTTTATGAACACTGAAACACTTCCTCCCTTTGTTTTATCATGAGCCGAGAAAGATCGAAATATATGAAGGACATTGAAGCCTTTGATAGCCGGGATGTTTTCTATCATTCTGAACCATGTTTCTGTGACTGCACATATGACTCTATTCTCCAGGGTGAGAAGGGCCTGCAGGGAGTGCATTATTTTATTTAAACTCCTAGAACTGAGATAGTTGGTAGTCAAGAGTGATTTTTGTTATACTGTAGGGTTTTACAAGTTTGCAAGGCCTAAAAAGGCACTACGGAGAGAGATAATGTTAAAAAAAAAAGAAGAAGAAAGTAAACTGGCACCATGGCACTTGATATAATAAAAACAAGACAGTTTTATAGAAGCTTGCTATTTCAAGACTTTCACCAATACTGGCTTCCTCAGGTAAATAGTTCCATTAAAACAGATGATTTAAATAACAAGTAAAACGTCCTGTGAATTCAACATTAAAGAAATAGTACATTGATAAAAATAAAATACAGTCACTCAGCTATACTTAAAGATCTAAATAAAAGAGCATATAAATACATAAATATACATTTATCTAACTTTATTACATTTATCCTTTAGAACTGGTTTTATAGTTAAATTATTGTTTAAACCAGGTGGATAATGTGCTTAAAAATGTATACTCCGGTTATTTTCTATTACTTCTGTATGGCTTCAAAGATCTCCATCTCTCAAGTTTTCTTGTATATTTTGTAAGATATAGAAACAAAATTCATGGAATGAATATGTTTGTTTTATGTGCCTATACAGTCCATTGGTATGTCATTTTCATTACTATTTTTTTATTTGTTTACTGGGAAAGTCTGACTTGGAACCAAGCTAAATTTCAGCGGAGGCCCGGGGAGAAATGCTGCAGATGCATGTCTTTGAATTGTGGGAGAAAACTGGAGCACCCAGAGGAAACCCACACAAACACAGGGAGGACATGCAGACTCCACACAGAATGCACCCCAGCCAAGAATCAAACTGAAGAACCTCTTGCTGTGAGGCAACAATACTACCACTGAACCACTGCATCGTCCAGTATCTGACTGGCTTTTTATATCTGACAGATGTTCGCCTATTCTCTCTTTAAATTTTCTATTTGTTTTACCTATATAAGAAGCAGTACAAACAAAGCACTTTGCCATTTGCAATGTAAATAATATTTTTGGTGTTACAAGTCCCATGGCATCTGGGATGAAATGGTTTAGGGCTAACCAGATGTTTAAAAAATGTTTCAGTTGAAATATATTTACATAACTGACCGTTATTACATTTTTGAGTATCACATTTTAATATCAGTACTGCATCAATATATTTCTCTTGTTTTTTGTAACATAGAACATTTTTTAAGGTATTGTATTTTTTATACCAAATGTTAATTTAACATCTATGTCCTTAAAGGTAGTGATATACTGTAACATAAACCAATATTTTTTTAATTATAAATTGTATTTTGATGTGTATGTGTATAATCATACAGTAGAACACATCTAAATAAAGATTTATTTGATTGTTCTTATTGTCTTTATTACTTACAAGTGTAGTTTGATTATCAGAATAAAGACAGTTACATACTATGGTGGGAGCATCCATGGGAGCTGACTAGAGGAAAATCTAGGAGATGGTAAAACAAGAAGCCAATCCAAAGATTAGAGGGTAGTCCCTTATTTGAATATTCCTAAAAGACCCATGAGAGTTTATCCGTTCAACAGCTTCTGGAACCTCATTCTTAGTTAAAAAGTTTTATTTTCATTCATTTTTAATTTCTAACATACAAAACATGACAAAACACTATGAGCTACAACTACAGAACTATATTTAAGAAAACAATTTCACCTGAGCTTTGTCAGGTCCATCTAACAGAGTGGTTCGCACTTTTATCACTGAAAATTCCTGCTTTTACAAGGCTAGCACCAGACTTTAGTAGTCTGCTTTGTAACACTTGTAAAATGTGTCTGCATCAGTGAGGGTTCAAATTCCTTGGAGCCAAGTATGAAAACTTTATTATAAAACTTTTTCCAGTCTATCACATGTAAGATGTGCTTACTTTTACAGGGCTCATTACCTCCTGACATACAATATGAAAGGCCAATATTCTCTTGCATAACAAAAAAGGTTTACAGTGCCTGCTTATAACAGCCTCATGTACATAATTAATGTGACCAGTTCCCATTCTTCTTCTTTCTCTTAATGAAAACAGACCGTTTTATATGCAGGGGAGTTACCTAATTTAAGTTGCACTAGGTGATTCCCATTTTCATGAGTAGCTAGTATGCCCTCTGCCACATATTGATGTTCATTCCTTCTCCAAGCATATGTTCTCAAGGCCAGGACTTGATTTTTTCCCCTGCCTGATTATCAGCCTTTTGTCCATTCACTGTTCCCTTCCTGGTGCCAACAGGCCAGTGCATACCTGATGGTGAATTGAGCTTTTTGAATCAACTCTTTCGTGTTTACAATTAAATGTATAAAAATTACATGACTGCATCAGTCTAAGGAGTCTGGATTCCTGATGACAGTGCTCACTGAATTTTTTACTTATTGACATTTGATTATACTGAAATATAATTAAAATTTTGTTTGGTTCTCCCTCTCTCTCTCGCTTTATATATATACAGATAGATGGATACATAGATAGATAGGTTTACTCTCAAAATTTCGGATGGCATTCATGCGAACTGGGATGGTCAAAAGGCAGTTTTCCAGTTCATGGAATGTTGAACCAGAAATGGTTAACTCCACAACAGTGAATGCTAGTGTGCATTTTCTGATGTGAGGTCAATGTTCAGCTTAGAGATTGTGGTACAGTGGGGATTGGGAAATGTACCCTTTTCCTCAGTGTAGTGTGATATTGGAGTTTGTATATACTGTATAATTAGCACGAGGTGTGGGGGTGCATGGGGGCTTTACCCCCTTTAAAACGTTATTTGGCAATGACTGGAAGGGTAATATTGACTATGTTGAATACAGACATGTCAACATTACCACTTTCATTATTTTGCAGAGACTATCTTTTTACTTTCAGTGTTATTTTTCGAGTAAGTCATTACTTCACCAAATGCTTTTTAGAATTCTGATAGTAAACTATATATATATATATATATATATATATATATATATATATATATATATACTACCAAAACCAAGGTTCAGCACTCGCCTTCATTCCGAACTGGAACAAAAATAAAGAAAGAAAGAAAACCAAGTGGAATACTTAAGGCTTTATTCTGCCTTTTAGTCTGCCCCACAGACCGGTTTCGCTTTCTCTAAGCGTCATCAGTGTGTCATATGATGGCACCACGTACATTTTATACACAACCATGCTACCTGCTTATTTAAAGGAGCCAGGCTTGCTTCTACATTATAAATACAACCAGAACATATTCTTTAACTATAATTAAGTAAATTGAAATGTAACATTCAAAATGACATTCAAAATAGAATTGTTGAAATACATACAATATTTATAGATACCAAAACCTGAACCAGTCAATTTTACTAATCAGCCATCAACAGCAATTATTTCTAATATATATATATATATATATATATATATATATATATATATATATATATACACAAAATACATACATACACACACACATATTTAAAAAAAAAAATATATATATATATATATATATATATATATATATACACACACACACACATTCACTGACAAGCAGACACATACACGTGTGTATCTGTATATGTGTATGTATGTGTGTATGTATATATATATATATATATATATATATATATATATATATATATATATATATATGTGTGTGTGTGTGTGTTTATATATATATATACACACACACATACATACAATATGTATATGGGTCTATATATATTCAAAGTTTCAAAACTTCAAATCCCATATGTTGACAACATATGATCGAAGTTTGAAACTTTGAATATATAATAAAACATGAAAAAAAAAAAATAAAACTTACCTTAACGCTCCAAGTAGAGGGGCAAGGCACCCTGCACCTCCCACACCCCACCTACTTAAATATACCAACTCCGAGATCGCACTTCAGTCCAGAAAAGGGAAATTCTCCCATTCTGCACCGTACGGTGCCATTACATTTAACCTTTTAACTTTTCAAAGTTCGATCATATGGTGTCGACCATATGACATTCGAACTTTGAAAAGTAACCCTATATATATATATATATATATATATATATATATATATATATATATATATATATATATATATATATATACATATATATACATACACACATATACACACACGCACATACATACATGCATATACACAAGCACACAGACATATGAAGAAAGTTGACCTAAATCAGTCAACAAAATAATATCAATGGTATTTATTTGCATGCCCTGAGACAACATCTTTGAGTATGAAAATTAAAAATAATGATTTTTTTTTCATTTGTACACCTTAGAGTTTTGATGTATTTGTGGAAGCTCGGTATGATGCTGTGGTTGGGGAGTATGCCTTTTCCCACGTAGTGTGCATTTTTAGCAATGGTATATTTAATTAGTGGGAGTGCTTGCTGCTTTGCAAGTAAGTTAACTAGGGTATACTAATTCTCTTAGATTCAGTCAGGAATATAGTGAAATATAGCATAGATGTTTTCTGTATTTACTTGAGACTGTCCTGCAATGTTGTTTTAAGTATTTCCTGTGGTTCTGAACTCTGATGTAATTGCAATTATATACAGAGAATGTTCTTGTTCTTTTATTATTTATTATTTAATATATTTATACCTTTCATTGTGGCTAAAATCTGTGAGAAATATTTAAGTTCTGAGAGTACTTATATATTTATTGGTGACACTCTGGGACACACCTAATACCCTTGGCTCTTGTTCAAACTACCATATGGATTAATAGTAACATTATACAGTAAGACTGGACATCCTTTGTTAAGGGCTAATACAGTCAAGTGTACCAGCCTTTGATAGCAATTTAGTCGAAAACAAAGCATTTACTGCATTTTTTCCTGTCTGTTTGAAAAAAAAAACAAAAAAACATTTCTCCTTTCCTAAACTTTACTTGCTAGTTGTTCCAGTGATCAGATTTTGCTGATCCCTGGGCTTTGTATTTGGTTTCTGTGTTCCTCCATTTTCTTGTGTGGCCAGAGGTAGTTTCTTTACTCACCAGTGGGAGTGGGGAGTACTGAGCTGCTTGTTTGTCCTCAGAGGAGTGGTTAGAAGCAGCAACTTGTAATTTGTTGGCCATTTTGGGTCATTTCCTGTTTTTTCCAGCCCCCAGCTATAAAGCACGCTTTGGCGGGCTTTTCTGGCATTAGAGAACTTGGCAAAGCTCCTAGTGGTCCCCTGCAGAGTTCCTAAGCCAGCAGAGAGCAGAAAAAGCAACTTTCTTGATCATAAGTATTTTTTAAAACTTTTTGTTTGCATTTTTCGATCTTTTAAGCTTTTTGACTACTGTTTGTGCCTTTATCACTGTTTTATTGCCTTATTTTCCTGTGTTTGTGAGCTTATATTGTTGATTGCACTTGTGGGCTAAAGTAATGCTTAAAAGTAACTAACAGGCTAATACACTCAAGTGTACCAGCCTTTGATAGCAATTTAGTCGAAAACAAAGCATTTACTGCATTTTTCCTGTCTGTTTGAACAAAAAAACAAAAAATATTTCTCCTTTCCTAAACTTTACTTGCTAGTTGTTCCAGTGATCAGATTTTGCTGATCCCTGGGCTTTGTATTTGGTTTCTGTGTTCCTCCATTTTCTTGTGTGGCCAGAGGTAGTTTCTTTACTCACCAGTGGGAGTGGGGAGTACTGAGCTGTTTGTTTGTCCTCAGAGGAGTGGTTAGAAGCAGCAACTTGTAATTTGTTGGCCATTTTGGGTCATTTCCTGTTTTTTCCAGCCCCCTGCTATAAAGCACGCTTTGGCGGGCTTTTCTGGCATTAGAGAACTTGGCATAGCTCCTTGTGGTCCCCTGCAGAGTTCCTAAGCCAGCAGAGAGCAGAAAAAGCAACTTTCTTGATCATAAGTATTTTTTAAACTTTTAAGTTTGCATTTTTCGATCTTTTAAGCTTTTCGACTACTGTTTGTGCCTTTATTACTGTTTTATTGCCTTATTTTCCTGTGTTTGTGAGCTTATATTGTTGATTGCACTTGTGGGCTAAAGTATTGCTTCTAAGTAACTAACAGGCTAATACACTCAAGTGTACCAGCCTTTGATAGCAATTTAGTCGAAAACAAAGCATTTACTGCATTTTTTCCTGTCTGTTTGAAAAACAAAAAATATTTCTCCTTTCCTAAACTTTACTTGCTAGTTGTTCCAGTGATCAGATTTTGCTGATCCCTGGGCTTTGTATTTGGTTTCTGTGTTCCTCCATTTTCATGTGTGGCCAGAGGTAGTTTCTTTACTCACCAGTGGGAGTGGGGAGTACTGAGCTGCTTGTTTGTCCTCAGAGGAGTGGTTAGAAGCAGCAACTTATAATTTGTTGGCCATTTTGGGTCATTTCCTGTTTTTTCCAGCCCCCTGCTATAAAGCACGCGTTAGCGTGCTTTAGTGCAATTTAGCGCGATTTAGCACGGAGCTGCTACCGTTGCACACTAGGGCAGCACCGGAGCTGCTACCGTTGCACACTAGGGCAGCACCGGAGCTGCTACCGTTGCACACTAGGGCAGCGCCGGTTAAGCAGATTTAAACTATTAGGGCTACCTAAAGTTCACTCTTCAAATTTTCCCTTAAAACTACCTTCCTCAAAGTGTACTACTGTTCTATTTAGTGTATCCTCCAACTATAAATTATCTCTACTTGACTCCCAAGTAAACTATTTTCTATCCGTATAGCTAAGCACTTGCTCCTACAGTACTTATCACCTCGATACAGCACTCTTGTTATAGAAAGTACCCCAAAAAAAGCAAACCCCATTTCTCGGTCACCCACATCCCCAAAAGCTTTTCTTAAGTTTTTCTGTCTATTCCTTGTAGCATGTCGAGGGATCAGTTGCTAATATCCTCTCCTGCTCAGCTGGTGAACCTGGGATTATTGAGGCAATGTTACAATTGCCTCATGTACACAGACAACCCTCTCCTCCTCCCACAAAACACAAATACATGCGAGATGCAACTATACGGCCAAACTGGAGGCTGAGCTCTCTCAACATAGGACTGGCAAGACCAGACAGGAGGAGAAGGTAACCACACACACTATAGACCCAGTCTCACATAATACCATCACAACCTCAAATCATACACATAAACACACAAAGACATACTGGAGGCTCTGATCAAAAATCTACCAAAACAGCAGAGGCCATCAAAGCAGACACCCAAACAACTACCACCTCAGAACACACCACCTGCATCACATAGACCACACAGTCAGAGTGTCAAGCAGTCACAGCCCTTAAGGCCAAACACTATGCCAGACACACTAGTCATTGGTGACTCCATAGTCAGACACACTGACGTCCCGCTCACCAGACTGAGTAAGGAGAAGGTCACAGTAAGCTGCCTGTCGGGTGCTAGAATCCACCACATAACGCATGCACTCAGGTCTCTCAACAGCAGGTACAAGTACGACTCAATCATTGTCCACGCTGGTGTAAACGACCTGAGACGCACTTCCCTGGACTACATGAAAAGAGACATAGAGGAGCTCTCTGATTATGTAGCTCAGGCAGGTATGACCCTGACCTTGAGCAGTATCCTACCTTCTCCAAGAATGATGCCACAATACAGAGATAAGATGATCAGTTTTAACAATTGGCTTAAACTCTGGTGTCATTCAAAGGGGATCCAATGTCTGTCTGCCTGGGATGACATGCTGGACAAGCCACGCTGCTTCGCAAGGGACGGCTTGCACTTGTCACCCCTGGGATTCCGGATTTTGGCAAAGGCTCTTGCCACCCCCATAGTGCCTTTTTTAGGCAAGGCTCAAATTCTAAACCTACCACCCTTGAACAAAACAAAGAAAAAAAACTAAGGGTAATGCTGCTCAATGCCAGAAGTCTCAACCTCAAGATGCACGCACTCGAGGCCCTTCTCAGTATGGAGAACATCAATGTCTGTGCTGTGACAGAAACCTGGTTCAAGGCTCCTGAGAGCACCCCAGCACTATCAGGTTTTACCTCATATCATGCGTTCCAGCCACAAAACCCGGACAATACCAAGAAAGGAGGAGGGGTATCCATATTCATCAAGGACACCCACACTTCAAGATTGGTGGCATCGCACGATGCATCGGAAACCATCCAGGTGCAATTAACCATAGGCAAGACTGCTATGCAAATTGTAGCATGTTACAGGCCACCCTCACAAACTCAGGAACCTCACATGGCCTTCCTGAAAACACTGGAGGGGATAAACGTATCTCCGAACACCATCATACTAGGTGACTTCAACTACCCTAATATAGACTGGGAACACTACTCAAGCCCAAACACTCTAGCCCAAAAGTTCCTGGAATTCATAAACTCAAATGCCATGGAACAACTAATCACCATCCCCACAAGAGGAGAGAACATACTTGATCTCATCATCATGAACATGGGAGCACAATGTTCAACGCCAGAAGTATACCCCTCACTGGTGAGATCTGATCACAAACTAATCTCGCTGGAGGTCCTCATCCTGCCCCCACCCGAAATGAAAAAGACCACAGTAAAGAACTTCTCGAAAGCCGACTTCACACTTCTAAAGACTAGTGTGGTCTCCTTTAAGGCCCCTGAGCCGGCGGTTAACATTACTCAAACCGCTGAATCACTTACAAATGCCTTCTACCAGCACCTGCAGGGCTGCATGGATCAGGCAATCCCAAGCAAAACAAAGACTCTTTGTACCAAAGGCAAGCGTCCAGTCTGGTGGACCCCAGCCATAAACAAACTCTACAATAAAAGGAGAAAGCTACTACAAGATAGAGCAAAATCCTTAAAAGGTAAGACACCGCTGATCACTATAAGTAAAAAGCTAAGAGCTCTCATAAAATCATCCAAAGCTAATTTTGAGAAAAAAATAGCTAAGGACTCTATAAAGACAATCATAAAGCATTCTTTAGCTATGTCAGAAACCTAGGAGGAAACTCCCAGATATGCTCAGAATTAGTTCAAAATGATGTGAAGATTACTGATCCTACAGACATTGCCAACATACTGGCTGACAGGTTCAGTGCAAACTTCTCCCCACCCTCCCCGCCTAAAGAAGAGATATCTATACCAAATGATTGTAGCCCCCCAAACATCTCCAACGCTCAGGTGAGAACTGCTCTCTCCAAGGCAAAGAACACAGCATCCATGGGACCTGATGGTGTCCCCGGCTGTGTGCTCCATGAACTCAACGAGGAATTAAACCCACAGTTAGGACAGCTGTTTAATCTTAGTCTCACCTCCGGATACGCACTCCAGGAGTGGCGCACAGTGACTGTGGTCCCACTCCACAAAGGCGGTGCCTCCACCGACCCTGGAAATTACCGTCCCATTAGCTTGACAAGCCTGATCTGCAAAGCCATGGAAAGGATCATAATGGATCTCATAAATAAAGACATAGGGAATTTGCAGACTTTGGATCCGACCCAGTTTGGCTTTGTCAAAGGCAGATCATGCCTTTTAAACTTGGTTGACTTTTTTGAAACAGTCACCAAGGCCATTGACGAGGAAAGGCAGTCCATACAGCCTACCTAGACCTGGCGAAGGCTTTTGATACAATACCCCACTCGGGTATCATTGAAAACTCATCAACTTAAATGTAAACCCATACATTACAAGATGGGTTGCAAACTGGCTGAGTGACAGAACCCACAGGGTCAGAGTTGCTGGCGCCATGTCAGACTCTAAGCCTGTCACAAGTGGTGTCCCACAGGGCTCAGTCCTGGGCCCACTCTTGTTTGGCATCTACTTTTCTGAAGTACAAGCAAACACATGAGGGTTATGGCTGACAAAGTTCGCAGATGACTGCAAACTGGGCCAGAGTTGAGAACACATCCGACACAGATATCCTTCAGAAGGGTCTCACAGAAACGGATAACTGGTGCCAGAGCCATGGCCTCAAGTTAAATGCCAAGAAATGCATAGTCATACCCTTCGGGAAAAATAAGGTTACCCCTAGCTACCATATAGGTGGCAATCCCCTGAACACAGAAGAATTTATTAGGGACCTGGGAACCCAGGTTGACAGTAGCCTTTCATTCGACACTCATATTGCTAAAGTAGTTAGGAAGACCTTCTACATTGCCCACCTTATCATGAAGGGATTCACATCTAGATCAAGGGAAGTCATAGTCTCCCTATACTCATCACTCATCAGACCAATGATCGAGTACAATGCCCCATTCGAATGTATCTGACCCGACACTTGCAGCAGCTGGAGAGGCCACAAAAGTTCCTCACCAAAAGGATAAAGGGTCTCAAAATCTGTCTTATGCTGCACGACTGAAAAACTCCAGTTATATTCAGTTGCGCATCGCTTACTCAGAGGTGACCTATGCCTGACATACAAGGCCATGTCAAACCCAGATTTGATGAATATGCTTCATCTCAAAAATCTAGATCCCTCAGAGCCACAAGGGCGGGTGACTTAAACCTCGACACGGTTATTAATAGGACGTGCTGGAGGGATAGATTCATCACCCAAAGACTCCCTATGCTGTGGAACAAAATCCCGGTTTATGTGAGGCAGAGCACCTCGCTGGCCTTGTTCAAGAGGAATCTTGACCAATGGATGGGAGATCGCAGATACACCCCAGGGGTTACCTCAGTGTCACTGCTCGACAGAGGCACAGCTAAATAATGGGCATAGTTTCTCCAAACTAAGGGGTGGCGTAAGCCACAAAACTATGGCTAGGCTTATAAATGCCCTCGGGCAGATAGCCTAGTATGAACCTATGAACCTATGAACCTATAAGGATGTGGCTGGTGGCAGTGATAACTACATTACAGCCTGGCAAGAGGGGGTACAGCTAGTAAACATGTGCCACCCTTTTCCAGGTGTGCATGTGTGTTTGTGTATAAATCAAATCTCGAACAGTGTGTGTGTCAGCTACTTGGGCAGGGACACATTGTACTGGTTGGAAAGAGAGGGTGTGCTGGAGGTCTTGGCTTGGCCACTCTGCTGAGATCTCAACTCTACAGCTGTGCCAGTGGGAAGTCTTACTGGGGATCTGGAGAAAAAGGGAGAAACCAGCCCCACACTGACTGTGGTGTCTGTGTGCTCTTAAGGCAAATTGTACTTTATTGTGTGTGTGTACTGGTCATTCTCCCAGTGTACGTTCCCCACTGTTGCTAGTGTAAACAATGGTCACTAAAGAAGGTATGTGCACTCTCAATCAGCCACTCAGTGAACATTCAGAGTTTCATATCACAACAGTTTTATTTATTTTTTGTTAGTTTAGTTAGTCGGGGAAAGCAGACAAGGATGTCAGCAGAGGAGTATGGCAAGCTGACAAGGAGCCAGTTGGCTGAGATGTGCCAAGGCAAAGGACTGGTGCATGCCAACCTGATTAAAGCAGAGATGATTGCACCCTCAGTCCCAGCTGCATCACAGACCAGCAACCAGGAGGACAATCAGACTGGCCTTGGATAGGTATAATTCTCAGAAAACGGAAAGTTCAATCTTTCCACAGAGGACTTAAAAATCCATCTGGAGTTAAAGACATTTCAATTGGAGGCCAAACGTTTGGAAAAAGAATCAGCAGAGAGACAGAGATGCCTGGAGGTCGAAGAGAATATGAAGCTGAAAAGTCTGGAGGCTGAGGAAAATGAGAAACTGCGATGTCTGGAAGCTGAGGATAATGAGAGGCAGTGGCAACACAAAAAGGAGATGCTGACTCTTCATCAGGGTCATGGAGGTAATGGGGAAGGGAGTAACCACCAGTCATATATAACAGGCTGCTTATCAGATAGCCTCAGTGATCACTCCCCAACATTCCTACTCAAAAAATACCTATACCAAGCTAAACCTGTCATCTACTGTCAAATGCATACAAAACTAAACTTTAACCCACTCACATTCATGTCATCCCTCAAAGAATGTAACTGGCATCCTCTAAAGAACCTCAGTCTTGATGACGCAGTTGAACTTTGTAATACTACCTTCCTGAGCATCCTTAATTACCATGCCCCCATAAGACTTTCCAGAACCAAAGCACAACCCTTCCCATGGCTACATAAAACCACTAGGTCAGAAATGAAAAACAGGGATAAAGTCTGGGAGCACTGGCGCAAAACCAAAATCCCCTCAACTAGACAGAAATTCCTAGAACTACGCGATAGAGTCAAAAAGCTAATAAAACAGGACAAATTCCAATACTACCTGTCTGCCCTAGACTCCTCCCAACACAGGCCCAAACAATTCTGGTCCTCCATAAACTCAATCCTCCACCCAGGTAAAGTCAGTACCCCTCCTCCTAACATCCCTCACTCCTCAGAAAATATTGCTACCTGATTCAACACACACTTCACACAAATCATACTATCACTAGCTAAACAACACAACCCCCCTCCCCTCCAACCCACACCTTCAACTAGTAATCTCCCTGCTGCCTTCTCTTTTTCTCCTGTACCTACATCCAACATAAAAAACTCTTAACTAAACTTAAACCCACCAAATTAGCAGCAGACAACCTCCAGAGTGAATACCTACAAATCGCAGCTGATGCTCTAGCCTACCCAGTATCCATCTTGATTAACCAATCTCTGTCAGAAAGTTACGTTACCACACTGTGGAAAGTATCACATATAATTCCCCTCCACAAAGGCGGACCCTCCACAGAACTAACCAATTACCGCCCCATAGCTATTCTCTCTCCACTCTCCAAAATACTAGAGAGATGCATACACTCTCAGGTCTCAGACTACCTCCTTACTAACAACCTCCTTTCCAGTACTCAGCATGGTATCCAACCAAACCATAGCACCACCACTGCCTTACTCTTCTTTACTAACACTATCCTTCAGCATAAAACAATGGCTATCTCTCCTCTGCTACTTTCCTAGACCTATCTAAAGCATTTGACATGGTCCCACATAAACAACTTATCTCTGTCCTCAATAACCTATCCTTCTCTCAATCAGTCACCAACTGGTTTCAGAGTTACCTGTCTGACCGCCAACAATTTGTTGTATGGCAGATTGACATATCTCCCCAATTACCTGTCTCCATAGGGGTTCCCCATGGATCCATCCTTGGACCCCTACTCTTCTCTGTTTTCACCAATAATCTAGCCTCTGCCACCAAACATGGCACACTCATACAATACGCAGATGACTCAACCACCATCTGCTCAGCCCAGTCCCTACCCAAACTGCAAAAAGTCACACAGGAAGCCTTTTCCTATGTTGAAACTTGGTTATCTGATGCCCAATTAATACTCAACCCTAACAAAACTAAACTACACATCTTCCAACCCACCAAACATACTCAAAACAACTCTCACTTTAACATCACAGCAAAAGACAACACCACTATATACCCAACTGAACACAGCAAATTGCTAGGAGTGGAAATAGACAATAAACTATAATTTGACATTCACATATCCATCACCATAAAAAAAGTCCACAAAAAACTAGGAACGTTATACAGAAATAAGCAACTTCTCACCAAAGCAGCAAAGATTTCAATAGCAAATTCCCACCTTATCTCCACCCTACTTTATGCCTCTCCAATATATACCAACCTAAGGCAATGCGATCTAAACAAGCTAGAGACCTGCTACAACAAAATCACCAAGTTCGCCACAGGGGCATCCTACCGTAGTCACCACTGTCTCTCACTTGCTGAACTGGGCTGGCTTGAACTCCCTCACCTCCTTCAATGGTATCAACTCTCACTCACCCACAAACTAGTAAACCATCCACTAAATGTCCCATCCCTCCAGAATCTACTCCAACCCTATCGCACCACCAGACCACTAAGATCCAGCAACAAAAATTACTTGCAGATCACTAAAGCCAATAACTCTGCTGGTGAAGCACTATTCTCTTGCACCATAGCCAAATTATGGAACTCCCTCCCACCAACAATTACCTCCATACCATCATGCACCCACTTCAAAACTTTACTAAAAGCGCACCTAAAAACATGCTGGCTATGCCCTTGAAACTCCCACTCTAATATTACCCACCCCATCCAACCACTACCTTTCTTTCCACTCCACTAACTACCTTGATTATAGCAAGCTCAGATGCTCATAAGCCTAGTACTTCTTATACAACAGGAACTTCTTATTGTAACATTTGTTAATGTCTGTTATGTACTTCACAGATAAAGATGCTAGTTGTCTACTGATGTACTATGTTCTTCATCTGAAAATATGTTGTAAGTAATTGCTATGTTAAATTGTTAATCGCTATGTAATCCAATGCAACTATTGTCTGTTTATTTTAACTGTGGAGCTTTTCTCCCCGGGCCTCCGCTAAAAATGGCCCTATGTCCAGTCAGACACTCCCGGTCAACAAATGTAAATAAATAAATAAATAAATAAAAAGGGAGTAACCAAACCCCAGAAACAACAAAGGTTAGTAAATTTCTACCACAATTTACAGAAGGGGATAATTTTGACAGTTTTATTCATATGTTTGAAAGGGTATGTAAACAGTATAATGTTGACAATGGTTCTGGGTACGGTTCCTGACCCCCTTACTCCATGGTAAAGCTGTAATGGCTATTTCTAAATTGTTTGATACTGACTGCTTAAATTATAATACTACTAAAAATTGTATATTAGAGTGTTTCAAGTTAACACCGAAGCTTATAGAAAAAAGTTTTGTGAGCATAGACATAAGGCAGATGAAAGTGTGTGTGAATATATTGCTGAGTTAAGTACTTATTTTCATAGATGGGTGAGTGGGTGTCAGGTCACCACTTTTGAAGGGCTGGCAGACCTTTTGGTGAGGGAACAAGCCCTTAGCACTTTGCCAGGGGACATGAGAATCTGGTTAGCGGACAGAGAATGTAACACAGCAGATGAGTTGGGGAAAAAGGGTGACCTATACCTTGCAAGCAGGGCATCACTGCACAGGAAAGGGATACCCAGTGCTGCTCATGGGTCTAAGGAAACCCTAGGCAGGCAGCCTAAATTGCCCCAACAGAGTCTGCCAGTAGTAGGGGAAGCCACTAGTCCAGGTAAGGTGGGGAACAAAAGGGATAGAGAGCCAGTATGTGGGAATGACAGAATACCAGCAATAAGTTGTCTGGCAACAACAAAGATACCAAACTACCACAACAGGTTATACCCTACCTTGGCAAATGGGAAACAGACCACTGCTATGAGAGACACAGCCTTTGACATAACCATTGTGAAGCCTGTAATGGATAAAGAGAAGCACTACTTGCTTGGGCAGTCTACTCCAGTCAGAGGTTTAGGAAGGACCCCATTCCAAATACCTTTTGCTAGGGTTCACCTTGACTGGAAGGGTGGAAAAGGAAGCAAGCAAGTAGGTGAGTTTGAGGATATCCCTGCAGATGTTCTGATAGGGAATGATTTTGATTATGCAGTACCTTGTGTGCATGCAGGGACATGCAATCAGGCTTTGAGACAAGCATGTGGGCCTGGTAGTCTGGAGAACCCAGACAGACCTCAAACTTGAAGCCATGACTGGTGTGCTGGTTACTTCAGGAAGGGAGCTACCCTGTAGCAGTGAGACTGAAGGTGAGCCACAGCTGCTTGTGGGTACTGATGTTCCCTTGGACAGAGTGACTGCAAGGGCACAGGTGGGTAGTAGTACCCAGGCTGACAGTGAGGCACCGCTGTCAGAAAATATCAGACTTCCAGTGGAAGGAGAGCTGGGAAGGGTTACAAAGAGAGAGTTGAGACAGGCTCAGCTCTCAGACCTTAATTACAAGGTCTGTGGGAGGTAGCTAGTGAGGCACCTGCTTCTCAAGGGAAGGGGGGAATCTGCATACTGGGACAAAGGGTTACTGTACAGAGAGTGGAACCCTGAGGGAGGGCTAGAGGGAGAATACAACAGTTGGTAGTGCCCAGAGCCTACCATCTGGCCCTACTAGCCATAGCCCATGACATTCTCTTTGCAGGTCATATGGGCATAAAGCGTACCAAGAGACACATTAAGCATAACTTTTATTGGTCTGGGATTTCCAGAGATGAAACAGGGTACTGCAGGACCTGTGAGCAGTGCCAAAAGGTATGCAAGGCAGGAGACAAGGTCAAAGCTCCTTGATGCCTTTGCCTGTGACTGAGGAACCATTTCAGAGGGTAGCTATGGATATTGTGGGGCCTCTGGGTACCCCAAGTACTGCAGGGAAAAAGTATATCCTAGTGGTAGTAGATTATGCTACAAGATACCCGGAGGTGGTGGCTCTGTTCTGCATTTAGGCAGAAAAGGTAGCAAATGCTTTGTTAGAGATTTTTAGCAGGGAAGGTGTCCCAAAAGAAATACTGACTAACAGAGATGCCAGTTTCATGTCAGACCTGCTGGCTTGTCTGTGGAAGCACTGTGGGGTGAAGCACCTAAAGACCACCCCGTACCAGATTAAACTCTACACTAAAGACCATGCTACTGGCATTTGCAGACCAGTTTAAGAGGGAGTGGGACAAATGTTTGCCCCATCTGTTGTTTGATTACAGGGAGGTGCCCCAGGAATCCACAGATTTTCACCCTTTGAGTTGCTGCATGGGCATAGCATGAGGGGACCTCTAGATTTGATTCGTGATGAGTGGGAGGCTGAGTGTGAATCCCACAAGAAGCCTGCTGTGGCACATGTCCTAAACCTCAGGACAAGGCTCAGGGAACTCATGGGCTTGGCCCAGGAGAACATGGCAGAATCCCAACAGCAGAAAAAGGTCTGGGATGACAGGAATCCTTGCATTAGAGAGTATGCTGTAGAGCAGCAGGTTATAGCTCTCATTCCTGTCAGACACAAGCTGCAGGCAGCCTGGGAAGGACCCTTTAAAGTGGTATGGAAGGTCAGTGATATTAACTACATGGAAGATCTGCTAGGCAAGAGGCAGGGACAAAAACTGTACCATGTTAACATAATGAAACCGTACCATGATAGAGAGGCCCTTGTGCTAAGTGTTTGCAGTAAAGGAGGAGGAGTTTGAGAGGGAACCTATTGCCTATGAATCTATGGCTACAGGAGCCAGCCAGCAAAATCCCAAATTACTATGGTGGAGCCTAGGGTTGAAAGCATATGATAGGATAGTGCAGCACTGTACTGTGGTCAGAAATGCCAAGGCAGCTGGAATCTCAAGACAGTGTATGGGGTAGTGTATTCCCAGATAGGCTCACCCCTCCTCAAGCAATGTTTCTCAAGGGTCACTTGAAAAACTATCTTGAGTCTTGGGGGTGGGGGATGTGACGAAAGGTGATACTGCCAGCCCAGCTAGCTGTAATTTTGCAAATAATTACATGCCATTTGTGAATATTAACATGATTTATATAGAAGTGAGACAGAAGGAGATACTGCCAGCCCACCAATCTGGAATTTTCTAAGTGGTTGTGTGTCATTTGTGAATGTCAACATGCTTCATATGTAAGATGCTTGTGTTACAGATGTATTACAATTGTATGTTATATTGTACAGATGTGTGCTGAAGAGATATTACTGAGCAGAAATGTATATGCACTACTTAACTGTTTAAATGTATGTATTTTAACAGGGGGAAAATGGAACACAGGAGATTATCTTGCAAAACTTCAGAATAGTTGAAATTAAGTTACTTTATGGCTGGGCCATAAACAAAATATGTTATCTCTCACTTTCAGTGCAGTAACAGACTGAATTTCTAGAACTAGAATTTTTTTGTATTGTCTTGGAATTGTTTATTGTTTTATAACTTCCAGGATCTGCAAACATCTGGGGAAAAGCCTTTGCTTATATATTTTCACAGGTAGATGGTAAATGCTACCAGCTGCATCAGTGGGGGTTTTCACCTGGGATAGTCAGATGGCAAGAAGTGATGTCATTCTGCAAGCTATCCCAGCAGTAATATGTGGGATATTAACAAACTCTCTAAGAGAGAGAGAGACTGAGCATTTTGTATTTTGTCTTTGAACTGACAATAAAATACACTTATCACATCTGCTTGTTGCTCTGTAAGTAAGTTAACTAGGGTATAGTAATTCTCTTAGATTCAGTCAGGAATATAGTGAATTATAGCTTAGATGTTTTCTGTATTTATTTGAGACTGTCTTGCAATGTTGTTTTAAGTATTTCCTGTGATTTCCAACTCTGGTGCAACTGTGATTATATACAGAGTATTTCCTTGTTCTTTTATTATTTATTATTAAATATATTGAAACATTTCATTGTGGCTGATATTTGTGAGACATATTTAAGTTCTGAGAGTACTTGCATATGTATTTGGTCACACTGTGGGCCACTCCTAATAGCCTTGCTCTAGGTCAAACTGCCATTTGGATTAATAGTAACATTACACAGTAAGATTGGATACCCTTTGTTAAGGGCCTTAAAGTAGCTGATAAGGATTTGGCTGGTAGCACTAACTACCTTATAGTCTGGATAAAAGGGGGCATAGCTAGTAAACCTGTGCCAGCCTTTCCCAGGTGTCTGTGTGTTTGTGTTTAAATCAAATCTCAAAGAGCGCATGTGTCAGCTACTTGGGCAGGGACACAAAGCACTTGTTGGACAGAGAGGGTGCTGGTGGACTTGGCTTGGCCACTCAACTGAGCTCTCAACTCTATAGCTGTGCCAGTGGGGAGTCTTATTGAGGATCTGGAGAAAGAGAGATAAACCATCCCCAAACTGACTGTGATTTCTGTGTGCTCTTCAGGGAAATTGCACTCTACTGTGTGTGTACTTGTCATCTTCCCAATGTAGAGCCCTCACTGGTGTTAGTGGTGAGGACTGAGCCTCCTTGATTACCAGACTAGTGATGCAGCATCACAACACCAAATGCAAACTACACAATACCTTATATTTCTTATCTTTCACATCCTTTATTCATATTTCATGCACATATCAGTTCTTATTATATTAAACTTCAGTGTAGGTATCTAGCCAATGAAATACACCAATTACATGCAAGCCATTATTTATCAGTTTTATCCTACTTACCTTTTAAAGCTGCTTTATAAAAAAATTTAAAACCTTTTGCCTATTCTTTTTTCAACATTCCATTTATCTTCCACTCCTGTCCAGATTTTTTTTTATTCTTTCTCACTCTAAAAACCATGCAATACTGCTCAGTCTCTGACCCACATAACATAATCTTCCAGATAACTGCTTGCACTTTCTGGATGACTTTACTGGAATATTATTGAGTACTAATCTCCACAACAATATTCACATTCCTTAATATACCTTAATATTTGTCATACTTATAACAGCTCTTTAATTTTACTTTTTATTCCTTGCCAAGGGTCAGTTATCTAACATTTATCAATAATGTTTTCATACCAACATTTTATATTTTTGTCACTTCTACTACACGACTTTACCATTCCTTTTTATTCAGGTATTCAGTAGCTTCTTTTTCATTTTTATAATCTCTTACATTTCCTGGACTGTTGGCAATTTGAAAAGGTGTTAAAATATTTTAGCCACAACTTATTTTTCTTTAATTTGTACAACATTCAACACCCAAAATAAATGCAATGAGTTCAAAAAATTACTGGATTTATTAAATCCAACCCTCTCTTTCTTTTTGTACTGCACACAGCATCTCTTTTTACATGATTTAGTCAAGAGCCCCAAAATGCATGAAAAGCAACATATAATATGTATTTTTCAAGCCTTCCTGGAAATATAAATATTCTACTTAAATAGCCTAGACTTCCTTATATTATTAAATGTACTAAGTACACTTTTATCTGAAAATATGTCATATGATTTCCAAACAATTAAATCATTTATAATTTGTATTAAATGATTCCATTGTTTTAGTGTAATCTATCTCCAGATTGAATGGGCAATTCAGTATCATACCTATTAAAATATATACCACCCATTTTCTTTATTTCTCCAAATCCCTTACTTTTTCTCTACTTAAATCTAATCCAACCATCCTCATACAAAAATACTAACCATTCATGACAACTCTTACCCATGCCTTGTTTTTAACTGTTATAACAAGATCATATTCATAACACATCATTATAATTAATTTCACTAAGTCCCTATAAATCAGATTTGACTCACAGATGTATCTTGTAGTTTTTCCTTAACAGCATTTATTACCAAACTAAAAAGTACAGTACTCATCTGGAATCGATACCATACCTCACTTTTAACTTCATTCTCTTTCTGTTTAACCAGCCAGTACAAAATATATTTGTAGATCCATTTTCATAAATAACTTTGATAAATTAATAATTCTAGCTTGAATAACACACTGTTTTAAATTATACAATAACCCCTCATTAATATTCCAAAATGTGGATGCTGATTGGCCAATGTGCCCGTTGTAGATAAGAATTAAACTAATGGTAAAAGGTCCGGTCGCCAGGACTTTTTCATTAGTATAAGTCTTTACTTTTTTTTTGTGTTAGGCAGCAACGGAGAACGGAAGAGCTCCGTTGCTGTAATCTCGCTATGTTAAACTTGTTTAACATAGCGAGACAGCTTTAAAAAACGGAACAGAGATATTCCTTTCTCCGTTGCTTTTTTTAAAGATATCTTGTTATGTTAAACTCATTTAACATAGGGAGACAACTTTAAAAAAGCAACGTAGATCTTCCTTCCTCCGTTGCTTCCTCTACACTTAGCTCTGATGTAATGCGGAAGCATACACATGCGCAGTACATCAGAACTGCCCCAGGATACCGGACAGCTGCAGAAGGGCAGCACGGAGGCATTATACAATGCCATTATTTAAAAAAAACTAAGTATTTTTTTTCTTAAATAATGTCATTGTATAATAGCAATAACCCACTTCTGGGTGCGGGTAATGCTAGATTTACCCATGGTTGTCTTTGTTTGGTTACTTGGGCTTCGCTCTCGTGACCAAACCACACCAACCGTGGGTAAATCCAGCATTACCCACACCCAGGCATGGGTTATTGCTTAAATATTCCATTGCTGACTATGACGTGTAATATCATGCTCCTTTTTAATCTTGTATGATATCCATTTACCTTCAGTTTGGTTTTGTGCAATTTCATATATTTTTTCTTTAACTATAACCAACATATATCTACTATCCTTTCCTTTCATATCATGTACACCATCACCAATTACCTCTTTTATGAAATTATTAAACCTTATTTGAAAAATCATTATGAATATTTTATAATTGATATTACATACAGATATGGGTCTCCAGTTACTTAATACTTTCCTTTTATCTTTCTTCCAGAGAAGGCTAATAATAAGTCTACCCATTTTTCTTAATTTTATGCCTTGATTCATCCACTCTAATATCACTTTAAGAAAATATTTCCATTCTTCCTTCCTTATTTCTTGTAATAAGTGTAATCATTCATCCCTGGTACAGACTTAATCCTTCCTCTCTTTATGTTTTTTTTTTTTTAATTCTTCAATAGTAATTTATCTGCTTAGTCTATATCCATTGGTTCTTTAGAAACATTTTGAAGCCCCATTCTATTGCCAATAATCTGTTTCTGTGCATAAACAGTTTAAAAAAAAAGTCTGCCACTTTAATTTCTCAGTCTAAGTCCAGTAGCATAGTTTCATTTTATGCACCTACTTAAAAAGGATTAATATCTTCCTTTTTATCTTCAGCAACATAGTTTTTACCTTAATACTCATCTCTCACAGTCATTTCATTCAACATAAATATTTTAATTGATGAGATCCCAACTCTTTCTCATTATCTCCTTCTTCTTCTTTCGGCTGCTCCCATTAGGGGTCGCCACAGCAGATCAACTGTTTCCATTTCTTCCTGTCCTCTGCATCTTGCTCTGACACACCAACCACCTGCATGTCCTCTCTCACCACGTCCATAAACCTTATCTTAGGCCTCCCTCTTTTCATGTTACCTGGCAGCTTCATCCTTAGCATCTTTTTCCCAATATACTCTGCATCCCTCCTCAGCACATATCCAAACCAACGTAATCTTGCCTCTCTAGCTTTGTCTCCAAACCTTCCAACCAGGGCTGACCCTCTAATATACTTATTCCTAATCCTGTCCATCCTCATCACACCCAGTGCAAATCTTAACATCTTCAACTCTGCCACGTCAAGCTCTGACTCCTGCCTTTTTGTCAATGCCACTGTCTCCAACCCATATAACATAGCTGGTCTCACTACCCTCTTGTAGACCTTCCCTTTCACTCTTACTGGTACTTGTCTGTCACAAATCACTCCTGACACTCTTCTCCACCCACTCCATCCTGCCTGTACTCTCTTCTTCACCTCTCTTCCACACTCACCATTACTCTGAACTGTTGATCCCAAGTACTTAAACTCATCCACCTTCGCCACCTCTACTCCCTGCATCCTCACCATTCCTCTAACCTCCTTCTCATTCACACACATATATTCTGTCTTAGTCCTGCTGACCTTCATTCCACTTCACTCTAGAGCATATCTCCACCTCTCCAGGGTCTAGTCCACCCGTTCCCTACTCTCACTACAGATCATAATGTCATCTGCAAACATCATAGTCCACGGGGACTCCTGTCTGATCTCGTCTGTCAACCTGTCCATCACCATTGCAAATAAGAAAGGGCTCAGAGCTGATCCTTGATGTAATCCCACCTCCACCTTAAACGCATCCATCACTCCCACCGCAGACCTCACCGCTGTCACACTACCCTCGCACATATCCTGTACCACTTACATACTTCTCTGACACTCCCGACTTCCTCATACAATGTCATATATTTCTTTCTCTACTCTTATAATACCACAAACATTTTATATTAAGATATATAATCTTAAATTTCTTTCGTAATTAACCCACCACTCTCATCATTCCCTAAATCTCTCATCTGAAAATGTTCTGCAAAAAAGACATGCCTTTCATCTTGAAACACCTATTACTTTGAGCAGTGCCCAGCTAATCTCTTACATCTTCTTCAGTTATAAACTGCTAGTACCCAAAAACAGCCTATGCTGTTACTAGAAAATCCACAAAATGTAGTGCCAGTATTAGCTTTTTCCAATCACATTGGGAATACACAAAAGTACATTTCTGTCCTTAACTTTCTGTTCTTATATTTATGTTCCTATCTCACATTTAGTCAAAATTGTGAAAAGCATTTTAATAGACTTTAACTTATCCCCCTTCATTTCATTTTCTTCTCCTAACGCCACAGTTAGTCTCCCCAAAATCACTATAATCATGTTAAAAATCAAATATTTTTTAATTCTTGAAAAAGTTGTGATCTTTCAGTACATAACATGAATGGATAAGCTACCATAAGTCAGATAACACGTCTTTTAACCTTCTTGGAAAAACAAAGATATCTTCATATATTGCAATAGGATTCAACTTATATAAAGGGCTAATCTATTAATCAGGCTTACACTGAAGTAAGTCGCTTATATTGACAGGAAGTCTTTCAGAATTAGCCTCAAATATTATGGTTCTAGAACATAAATCATTATTACCCTCAGGGCTCGAGATCTTCCCTTCCCTTACCTCCTTTGACTGTTCGTTTTGCTGTTATTTAAATGTGTATCTAATAGGTATGTCCTATTTAACTATTTACACCAATGTACCACAGCAATTCTTCAGCTTTCATTTTCAGTTTAAGTTAAGGAAAAAGACAAAAATATATATTTTACCCTTCAATGCATCAGTTTGCCTTCTAAGCCATTTTTTTCTTTCTTTAAATTGATTACCTATAAAAACACCCTTCTTTCCACTAATGTTATTTATATTTTCATTCTCGTTAGATTTTTAATATCTATTTAATGCAGTGATGGTGGTGCAATAGGTAGCACACTCACCTTTCATAAAAAGGCTGTGGGTTCCATTTCCCACAAGGAAAATGGATTGCAGACACTGTAGTGCAGCATGAGGGGTCAGGTGTTACACACCTGAATGAGTTATCCTTTGATGAGACGTTAAACCAAGGTCCCATGGCACCTATTAAAAGGAGTAGGTGAAGTTCCTTGATGCCCTGGCCAGGTTTTCTCTGGTAGTATAAATACCACTTTGGATCTCCCATGAGAAGATGCCACTAGCCCATTGGGGCTAACATGGTCAATAATATCATCTACAAATAACACCAGCTTTTCTTGATCACCATACTGATTACATCCTTGAATTTCTGAGTCCATTATTTTCTTTGACATTGGTTCTAAATACAATGTACATAATAAAAGGGAAAAAAGACAGCTCTGCCTGATTCTGTTCAAACAAAACTCATCAGACAGGCATCCCCTAATTTAATTTTCACCTTTGTACCTCATATATCCTCCTAATTGACCTTATTATCTTGTCAGATAATGCAGATGTTTCCATTGCCCTAATCATAAAATCCCAGCTTGCTCTGTTGAATACTTTTTCTGCATCAAGACACACCAACAACAGTGGAATTTTCTTACAATCTGCTTCCCTCTGGACCATGTTTGTTCTATTAACGTTGTCAAATGTTTGCCTCCCCTCCACAAAACAACACTGATCCATATCTATTCATTTTGGTATCACCTTTGCCATTCTTTCAGCCATTATAGGCATACACTTTATAATCATAATTTAGAATCGAAATGGACTTATATGAAGCTGGATTGGATGGGTCTTTACTGTCTTTAGGTATTACCGCCATTAAAGCTTTCTTCTAGGATGTTGATGCTTCTCCTCCTCCTAAAATACTGTTAAACAGAACCTTCCAGATATTTATCACTTCCTTCTCTCCAGGCATCCAAACTTCCAAATGAATACCATTTGTTCCTGGAGACTTTCCTGTAGACTGGTTATATATTACCATTTTTAGCTCATCTCCTCCTATCCTGTTAGCAATTGAGCCTCATCTACCTCTAACCTTGGCTGGCATTTTTAATTCTCCCATAAACATTTCCATTTGAACTTTTTTTATTTCTACATTTCTCTGTTTTATACAGATTTTCATAAAATTGCTGAAATATTTTTTAATATGTCTAGAGGATATCTGGTTATTCCTTGTTATAGGTTCCCTAAACTTTGCAACAACCTTTTCTACTTTCTGTTGCCTGGGCCATTGTGCTAAAAACTTTTGTGCTGTGAATTTACTATAAAAAAAAAGTTGATTAAAAGCAGTCTTTATAAACTCATGCATATTATTTTCTCTTTAGCACTCTGCAGTTGTGCCTGTTCTTGTTCTATGAGATTCCACCTATTTTACAGTACTTTAACTTTTCTCAGTCCTCTTAATTATAACTATTTTGTCTTTTATTTCTACCCTACTTTTGATCTCCAGTTTCATTTTATCTTACTCCCTAGCTATATTTTCTAAAAAAAAGTTTCTATTGTCCCTAAAAACTCTTAAATACTTTGGGGAAGTGCCAGTGTTTCATTTCTATTTCATTATCCTGCATTTTTATTTTAATTATTATTGGCGCATGATCTGAAATAGTTATTGGATGTGTGTCAAAACTCTCAATTAAATGCACATGTTCCTGTGAATAATAATTTCTGTCTAGCCTAGTCCAGTTTTTAAACCTTGGGCAACAATACGTAAATTATCTCCATGTTCCTACTACTAAATTCACATTTTCCATACCAAATATTTTTATAAATTTCTTCAAACATCTACCTTCTTCTGTTATAGTTTCCATTTTAAGCCCCCTAGCTGTATCCTCACTGTTGCAAAGTAAATTCCAGTCTCCATCTATAAGCAATATTCCCTGTTAAAAGCTGATTATTTCTCCCAGAATTTTCTTAAGCTCCAATGTAGACATTTTAGTTGAAATATACATACATCCCAGCATAATTCTCCTCTCTGGCCAGCACCCCCTTACTACTACAAATCTACCATTATTATATGTGTATTCTTCTTCTATCACTTTTGGAGCTCCTATAGCAATTAATACAAGTACTCCTTACTACCCTTGACTCAGATGTCCTGCTGCATAACCATCCTGAAATCCAATCAAATTCACATACTCAGCTATGCTACAGGAGACTCATTTGGAAAGAGCTATCTGCACTCTGCATTTTAATATAGTTCACTGTTCTTTCTTTTTGTATATACCTGTGAGACCATTCACATTAATAGATAACATGGAATGTGTTGCCATTGTGATAAAAAAGTTATTATTCCACCTGTTATGCATAACAGTCTTTCTTCAAATGAGTTATATGCATACACTAATGCTTGGCAGGTTGATCTTTTACACAGTTGTTTCTTGTTAAATCCATTTGAACCAATGTCACATCTTACAAATTTTTTTGTTATAATGAAAACCCTCAAACAATAAACAGCCCCCAGAACCTATTGATACAAATACACAAAGTATGTACATCTTCAAATAATGAACTATAACCCTCCTAACAGGAACAATTGTCCAAGATTGACAGCTAAACTCACAGGCCTGATCTGAGCTATAATGATGGTTATCCATGCTAAGATAAATGATACAGATTGTGTTTCTAGTTGCACTAAATTTTGTCTGTTTTTGTCTTGTCTTGTCTTTATTCCACTCCCAGATGTAGAAAACAACTTGAATGCTTTCATAAAACATTATATTTTATGCACTGAAAGACATGAGAATCAAATACATAGCTGCCTTCCACTACAGACTTCTCATGTTGCACTGTGAACATTTATTTGCTAAACTTTTTAGTACTAATCAATGTGCTTTTATTTACTTGCTTCCACTTAAAACTTGTTAAATTATGCCAAGGGCCTTAATCCGCACATTCCCCTATGCAAATGTAAGAAAAAGTATATCAGTTTTTTTTTTTTTTTATATCATGCTATTTTTATCCAGGCTTTCTTCTCCTTTTCACTGCAGCATCTACATTTCCTAAAACTGAAGAAGAAGAAAGAAAGAAGAAAAGAAAAGGTTAGTTGTTTTCTTTAGTATTCTTATTACACAGAAAAATAACTGCTTTACTAAATAACATGCAGTATATGTCATGCTTTAGAAAAATACTGTTAAGAACAAAAACGGATTTGCTTACAGTTATCTCTTTCCATCTTCTTCTCCTCTCCTTAATGTTTTTCCAAACATTAATGACATGAAGTAGTGCACATGTTTTGGAGTCCACTACAAGCTTAACCAAGTCAAAAAGTCCAATATTTCTAGGTTTTCTTGTTCTGTCATATTTCAGAAATGTGATTGATGCTTTGCAATCCCACATTTATTCATTAATTTCCAAGTTGCTGCTTTTCATCCTGTTGATTTCCATCTCCCATCCACAGCCTCTGGTTTATTTCCAATGTACTTCTTGCTCTTGTAGTCAATAAATGGCTTTTTTCTCTCTCTAAAGCACTTTCTTTTTGAACACTGGAAAATGTTTCACTGGTATAGTTTATCTCTGAGTTTTATTATCAGAAGAATAAAAAGCAGAATCCTCTTATGTTTGGTAACTCACTTACTGTTAGACAAAAATGTATTTCCTTCTTAGCATGTTCATCAAAAATGTACTTTGAACCTCCAAGAAAAAAATTTCTGAAGATAGCTGGATACAACAGCTTGAATCTCATGCCTGCTTCTTGACATTCCTTGATTGCTGCAATAAATTTACTTCTCTTCTGCCTGTTGTATTGTGAGTAATCATTTTCCACAAACACTCTACAGTCTCCAACTGTTCGTACTTTGTCCTTTCTGCCACACTTTTGTGAGAATCAATTATTTCTGCTGGTAGGACTGCATCTTTACTACTAGCGGTCCTGGCTGCTTTCAAATGACTAGGTTTGGAACATGTACACTATGCGCAGTTTCAATTAACTAGTCCTGCTGTGGAATAGCAGTCCAGTTGCTTATTTATGCTTTCATAAAATTAATACAGTTTGTTCATTCCAGTTTTCTGGTGCAGTAGAAAATTTCAGCTTTTCCCTATATGCTCTGTCCTTGAATTCTAACATTTTTTGAAACATCCCTTATTATGCAGTCACGTACTCAGCAAGCCTTTTCTTCATTTCAGCCTCTGCTTTCTGCAGTTTTATCAGTTCATCTGAATGTCTGTTTAAAGCTGACATGTTTTTCCAGCCTTTTGTTGTTTGAGTTGATATACTTCAATGTTTCGTTTACTTTAACCAACAACTGGAGGATTCTTCGCAGCCAGTATTTTCTCTTCAACTTTTGCAGCTGATTTTCTTTCAGGTTTTCTAAATTTCTTCTTTGTTAGCACCCAGATAATGCACTTACTAGCCAGTAACTGAAATTTAGCAAAAACAAATTCACAGGCTCTCTTTCCCAAGTTTCTGTTTTCATAATAGAAGAGTTGAAGCAAAGCTGTTACTCAGTGTGGTAGCCATATTAGAAGTTCTTCCTCCACTGTTTTTCTTGTATTACTTCCTTTTCATATATTCTAACTCACAAACTTTTACACAATTTACATTATTTTCTCTGCTATATTAAATATTTACTTCTTCATCAAATAATGCATCCATTTTCCATCTATTATTCTTATCTCTTTTCTCAAAAATGGGCAAACTTCCTCTAGTTTTCCTTTCTAAATAAAAAGTGCTGTTTAAACCATATATTTTAATGTTTTCACTGCTTTTGCCATGCAGCTCCCTTTCTATTTTTCTTTCTGTCACCACATTGTCATGTTTCTTTTTATAATTTCTCTCTGCTATATTTAATATTTGCACAAAAAAGAAATAGAACAATATAGTGATAAAATAAGAAAATAGATAGTACAGCATCTCTAACCAAGGATTCCCCAAATCTAATCCTAACCCTGCCCAGCAGACATATTATCACCACATTCACTTTCAAACATGTGCCCGCATCCTATATATAACTACTCTTAAACTCAAACCATACTCTACTTCAGCTGATGACCTTCCAAGTGATTACCTTAAAATAATAGCAGATAGCATTTCCTATCCTGTCTCAATCCTTCTAAACAGTCAGTCACGGAATCCCATGTTCCCTCTCACTGGAAAAAGTCACACAATATCCCTCTGCACAAAGGAGGAAATTCAACAGACATTACTAACTTTAGACCTATAGCAATCTTATCTCCTCTCTCCAAAAATAATTGAAAAATGTATTGAAAAACAATTGCTACACTAAATCCTGCAGGGAGACCTCCTATCACCCACACAACATGGCTTTTATCCTTCCACAGTACTAACACTGCACATCTAACCCATACAGATACTGTCAATAAAGCTAGAGATAAAGGCAAACTAGTTTGCCCTTTATTTCTAGAATTGTCTAAAGCCTTCAACACAGTTTGTCACAGCAAACTTTTATTTCAAATGTCCTCATTAAGTTTCTCTTGGCCTACCCTTCTATGTTTCAAAAGCAACCTGTCCAATAGGTATCAGTCAGTAAAATGGCACTCCACCATCTCTCCATACCTCCCAGTCAACATCACTGTACCACAAAGCTCTATCTTTAGTCTCATCTGTTAACATTCTCACCAACACCCTCCACACATCCACAGAACAGGCTGCCCTAATACAATATGCAGATGACTCCACACTCATTTGCATATATGACAATGTAGTACACCTCCAAAAAATCACTCAGCCAGCTTTAACACCAATTGAAACATGGCTTTCTAACTTCTACAAAAAAAAAAACAAAGTGCTACTTTTTCCCCAAAATCCTTCTCCCATGAAAAACAAAATGTAAAGTCCTCTCTCTTGGTTATACAACCACTGAAGTTAATTCTCATAGCAAATTATTACGCATTATAAAGGATAACAATCTTAAATTCAACCTGCATACACAAAATTGCATACGAAAAACTTATCAAAACGTATCAAAATCTAGCAATAGAGACAAACACTTTCTCACCAAAGGAATTAAAGCTACAGTTGCCATTACTCATTTCCTCCCCACACTTTATGACACTCCCATCATTTATTAACCTTCTGGCATCACAAAAATCAAAACTTGAAGAGTGGTATACCAAATTTGCTAAATTTGCAACAAATACCCCTTTCAGAACACAACACTGTATAGCACTAAAAAGCCTAAATTGGTTAGAACTACCCCATCAGCTAACATATGCACAACTTCTTATAACCTGTAACATTATCCAGAATCTGTCTGCTAGTCCAGCACTAAATAACATTCTACACAACTATGTTCCTAGCTGGTCATTATAATCCATTGACCAAAAACTCTTGTCTGTCCACAAACCTATCACATCTGCTGGACATTCTCTGTACTTGTACCACACTGCTGAGGCCTGGAAATCCTTATCTCTATTCATCCAGACAATACCCTCCCTCCCATCCTTCAAAACCATTCTGAAAGATTTCCTAGCCAAAAGCTGGATCTGTTCTTGCTCAACAACAGGATAAACTATACCCCTACATGTTGACAAATACCTATCCGTACCTTACATCTCCTTATTCTCAACTTATTCATTCACTTTCTTACTTCTATCAATTTCTCTTCATTGGCTTTCTCTAAGTATACCATAAGCCCATTTTTTTCTCTCACTTTGTAATGCAGTTCTTGCTTGTATTGTACTAACTTACCTTTAACTTCTCTACAAACCGGCTAAAATTTCTATCTATTAAATCATTGTCATATAATTTGCATCTGCTCTTAACCAATATTTTCTTATTATGTCTAATTTGGTACAATTATTTTAAACTGTATTCATTTTTTGTGTTATTTTTAGGAACTTAAATATTATTCCTATAATGTTTTTTTGTAGTACTTTGGAGATTTTCTACCCGGGCCTCCACCCAGTCAGAATTTCCCAGTAATCAAATGTCAATAAATAAATTAATGTCATTATATATTCTGTTCCTTTGCTTCAGTTGTTTTTTCCACAATCAAAAACAGTTTCTTGTATTTTTCTTATATACACATCACTAATCTGTCCAGTTTTAATAATGTACTCTTGTTATAAGCTGCTCCCATACAGTCAAGTTCCCTTTTTCTCTCATCTGTTTTAGCAATCTTTCCATTCCTTTCACTCTTTTATTTCTCCTTCAACCCCTGTTATAGCCCATACCACTTTATAGTGTGAAAACTCAACTATTTCTACCTTCACCTGTTATTTCTTTTATATCATGTGAATATACCACACAATCTATTTCAGTTCTAAAAGTCTATCATTTATATGCCTTTTCTCTAATTTTCCAATTTGCAACCCCCCCAAATCAAATATCATCTCTTATTACTTTAATATATTGTATTATTTATATCTCTCCTTTCAAAAATTGCAGTCAAAATTTCCAACCATAATAAATGTCACATAGTACTGGTGCATGCATACACTACAATTATACTTGCACAACATTCCTTTTACCTTGTATCACATACAACTGGAATATCCACAGAGAAACCTTACTAAAAGTATACAAGGCTTAAACAGCATTGCCTACATGAACCAACTCAAAGCCCTGCTACTATACTCAGCATCCTACAGACTGCTAAGAGGTGACCTTAGTCTAGCATACAAGGCATCCTCTGACCCATTACTGATGGATTTACTGCACATCAGCAAGTCAAATGGCATCGCCTACATGAACCAACTCAAAGCCCTGCTACTATACTCAGCATCCTACAGACTGCTAAGAGGTGACCTTAGTCTAGCATACAAGGCATCCTCTGACCCATTACTGATGGATTTACTGCACATCAGCAAGTCAAATGGCATCAGACCTACTCTGTATAGGGATCTAAACCTCTTGTCCACTATCAACAGAACTGTCTAGAGAGATAAGAATATCTCACAGAGGATATTGCTATTGTGGAACAGACTCCCAATCTACATAAAACAAAGTTCATCCATGTCCATATTCAAATGCAGCTTAGCTCTATGGATGGGAAACTGAAAGTTTACCCCAGAACTGCTCCCTGTACTACTAATGGGCAGAGGCAGCTCCTAAAAGCTTTGCCCCATGCACAGGTCCCCTCAAATTATCTATGGTATGACCCAGTTACTCTCATTACGGTAATATATAATTATCGACCATGGGATGGTTAATGACAATCTATAACAAAATGGAACAGGTTATTTCATGCATAAAAAGTGAAATTGGCAAGGCTTAAAATGGCCTGCAAGGGTAGCTTTTACTTGCATATGAACCTATGAACATGACATTAGTTTTCCAAGTACCACTACAGTCACATCCAGTATTCTTTATCTGTTCATTAAAAAAAATCCTGTCTCTGAATACATCACTCCCTATTAGCCATATAATCTGTTTACCTTATAGTTTCTCAATTATTTTTTCTTCCTTGACATCTCATATTCAACATATTACCACCATATTTATTTTTACACCATAGTTATAATATAAATCTGACTGCTATTTACATTCAGTGCTAATATTCCTAAGTCACCCCTTTCTTTTTTGCATCTTTATTATTTCAAGATTTTCTTTTTCTTTTCCACACCCTCCCTCCAATTAATATATCATTTCCTTCTTGTTCTTATATTTCAAATTATCCTTTTTCCCCCTTCTTCCCTCCATGGTGCTGCATATCTGTTTTGATGTTGCACTGTAATATTTTCTCTTTGTCAAGTATTTATTACCTAATTTCCAACATTCTTCATAATATTAGTTACATAACCTTATTCAGTTAGCTCCGCCATAAAACCTCCTCCAAGATATCTTCAGTTATATCATCAGCAACTTGTCTTTTTTGTGAAATAATTTCTTCCTCTTCTAACTTTTCCTTTCCTTTTCAAGTACAAGATAGTCAAACTAAAATGTCTAAATTCAGTGCATCTTTTAATCTTCTACACTTAGGTCAACAACTTTTTGTGGCATATCCCTTTTCATCATACTAACCACATGTTCTTATATTACAGTCTACCTCTCATAACCACAGGGGGAAAAAAAACAATTTAGGATGACCAATACCTCACTGTTTTCCATTTCACATTTATCATTATAGCGTTTGAAATACAGTGCAGTTTCCTCTCATGCACATCCAGTGTCACCCACACCTCCCACAACCTGTTCAAACACTTCTTTCATCATACATTTATCCTCATGCACTTTCTTGCAAACACACAGGAAAAGGAAGTCTTTGACTTAAGTTCCTCTACGTCTCACTTTCTGAATTTCACATTTATTTTCTTCCTTAACTGCAGTTCCAGGTTCAGAAAAATATACTCATTCTGTTCTTTAGCACTATATATGTATATATATATATATATATATATATATATATATATATATATATATATATACATATATATATATATATATATATATATATATATAAAAACGAACTTGGACCACAATAACTTAATAAAATTTGATAGTCAAGACCACAAACAGTGAGGAGAATAAAGCCAAATAAAACCTATTTACGCGTTTCGTCCACGTTTAATAATCATGAACTTCATCAGAAAAGGCTTACACAAAACACAATTTTTTTTTAAATAGACAATATGTCTTTAATGAATCATTTTTGAGTGTTGTGGTTGGATAATTTGTAAATTCATGTGATGTCATCAAAAGTATTTAATGACCATGTGTTTTGTGTAAGCCTTTTCTGATGAAGTTCATGATTATTAAACGTGGACGAAACGCGTAAATAGGTTTTATTTGGCTTTATTCTCCTCACTGTTTGTGGTCTTGACTATCAAATTTTATTAATATATATATATATATATATATATACATATATATATATATATATATATATATATATATATATATATATATATATATGTATACATATGTATATGCTATTTATGCATATTTGCATAGTACATGTACATATCTCAGCCAGTATCCAATTAGTAACACTGGGGAGCTGCATTTTACAGCACAGGTTCACAAACAGGACAGGAATTTATTTACTTTACATCTGTTGACCTGAGAAGTCCGACTGGGCACAAAGGACCCTTTTCAGCAAAGACCCAGGAGAAAAGTTGTAGTACATGCCATACAATGAAAACCTTTTACATTGCAGAA
Organism: Protopterus annectens; assembly: GCF_019279795.1. Taxonomy (NCBI): domain Eukaryota; kingdom Metazoa; phylum Chordata; order Ceratodontiformes; family Protopteridae; genus Protopterus; species Protopterus annectens. The sequence continues at coordinate 619,954,549 of NC_056731.1, read as the reverse complement.
TGTCAACAATGTCAAGCAAAATACAACTAAACTAAAATTTTCAATGTCAAAATAAATAGGCTAGTAACTATGCATACAGTAGTAAGACTTCTTATACTAAGTATACTCTGTAAGGATATAGTTAGATAAATAACTATGCAGTAGGGTAGATGTCACAATACAGAATACTCTTGTTATTTACAAGGGGGCATAGCAAAAGATTGATTTAATTTTGAGATATAAATGATGTAAGTGGTAAAAGAGAGTTAAGAGAGGCATAGGTAGAAGGTGGGGTGGATGAAGACAGAGTGACAGTTGGTAACAATGTAGTGGAGAGAGAGCGAGAGAGAGACAGTACAAGAGGAGAAAGAAAGCAAAGATGTTATGCTTATCCTGCAGCTGTGCAGATACAGAGCCAAGAAATTAGGAGGTGTTCTCTTAGATGTGCTTTGAATGCCTGCTGGTTTTCAAGAAACCTGACAGCATGTGGGAAGTTATTCCAGAGGGTAAGGAGGCTCTCAGTTCATTTTGGGAAGAGATTTTCTTTATAGCAATAAGCTTTGGTATGGTGGAAATGATGAAACATGCCTTTTAGTGCCAGATACTTATCAGGGTAGTATGTTAGAGTATGCGTTAGCAGCAGCTGACTTCTGTGGAGGTGATGTTGCCAAAAGCAGAATGGTGATGAGTTCTAAAAGGAGAGATTTGCAGCAAAGTGAGCTATTTTATTGCAGCATTGTTCCAGCCTTGTCTATGTAGAAGTCTGTAGGTTAATAAAGAGTGGGGAAGCATATGGTGTGGTAGGCAAGAGATAGGCTTTAGCTATGGCTTCTTTAGTTCTATTTGTTAGCCAGAGGTTTTATTCTGTATAACAGACTGAGATTTTGGTGTTTTTTTAATAACTGTTTCAAACTATAGGTCAGATTTCATGGCGTTATCAATGGTGATGCCTAAGAGTTTTGTGTTAGGGACCCGTTTAATCAGGGTGTTATTTAATGAAGTGATTTTAGTAAGAGTTTTGCTTTACAAGAATGTTTTAGGGATGAAAGGTAGTAGATTTGTTTTTAGGGGATTATGTAGGAGTTCTAGGTTGTTTAGCCATATTTCTATGGACATAAATGATGTTTGAGTAATTTCTTGCATTCATGGTTTTGAGTGTCACTCCTTACAACTGGATCACACTACACTAAGGATCGGGAACATTACCCTTTTCCTCACTGTAGTGCAATCACAGAGTTAGAATATATAACTAGCAGGGTGTGTGGGGGTGCAAAACGTGTGTAGGACATCTCCTGACAACAAGGTAATGTTGATAATGTCAACTTTGACATTATCGACATTACTGCATTCAGTGGTGTGAGGAACCGTTGGTGTAGTTTCGGCTCATTCAGCTTGAGTAAGTCATTACTCTAACAAGAGATTTCCAGAATTTTGACAGTAAACCATATAAGTGTGTGTGTGTGTGTGTGTTTGTGTGAATGTGCGCATAAATATAATATTTATGTAAATATCTCAGATGCTGTTCACCTGGATATATTGTGGAATACCATTTTACATGCCCAGTTATCACAGAGGTCAGGAATGGCTCCTCAAACTAATAGAGTACTCAGTCGAAGTGAAAATGTGAGTTATTTTTCAGAAACATTTACAATATATGCCCTATGTTAGTAATTATATTGATAACTTGAACCAGAAGGTGTTTATATGGTGTGCCTTGGTATCAAAAGAAAACATCCACACTACTGGAAAACATTTGCTCTGATAGTTGGTCTCTAACTAGCACTGCTACACTGATATTTGCCATTATGCATGAAAATATGGACACAAGTCAAAATTATGCGACTATCTCAAAAATGGAGCGACATATAGAAAAACACTTTTCAGCAAACTACAGATCACATATGCATGAACAAAAGTCACAATCATGGTTGGGGTCTTTCTACTATAGTTAGAGACATAGTAATAACTGATATAATGATAATAAAATGTATATTTTATTCAGTATGCAATCACTATTATTCCTACTTAACACACACACACACACACACACACACAGGTATATGTATATGTATATGTATATATATATATATATATATATATATATATATATATATATATATATATATATATATATATATATCATCATTGTGAAAAGGAGTCTGTGCTGAAGAACCTTCACATTTTAACTTCTTTTGTAACTTTTACAAGTTTTCAAGATAAATAGATTGTTTACAATCAGGATGTAAAAAGTACAGTTGTGCACACTTACCATAAATGTAGATGTTCGAGTGTATTCACTGTTGCAGTCATCACACTTGGGTTATCCTGATTGGGGTAGCCCTCAGTTGACCCAAATACCAGAGGCTTAGTATTTCTGCATCGGTTGCTGTTGCTTCAGGACTGACATCAGGTTGTCAGTGGTATAAAAACAGGCAGCCAACGCCATTGCATCAGTTTTTCTTGCCCCCAAATGTCAGGAGCCCCTAAATAGGGAGCTAAGTTATGGTGGAGAAACACCACCAGTAAAAAGTAAATACCAATAGCCCTGTAAGGAGTGAGGAAGAGAGAGAGAGAGAGACAAGGGGGCTGTAGGGTGGGAAACCAGGAATGCAACAGTGAATACACTCGAACATCTACATTTATGATAAGTGTGCACAACTGTACTATGTTCTTCGTGTTTCACTTTTGCAGTCATCACACTTGGGTTGATTCCCAAAGCTGAAGAATGGGTTGAGGCAGTCAAGAAGAGTTGGGGCTGGCTAGTATGCCCTGCAGGACTGCGGTTGCAAAGTCCGCCTTAGATATGGAAAAGATAGACAGGTGGTAATGCTTGGTGAAGGTATGAAAAGAACTCCAAGTTGCAGTTTCCAGAATGTCCCTGGTAGGGACTCCTCTGAGAAAGGCTGTAGAGGTTAAAGTTGCCCTAGTGGAATGTGTTCTGACCACCTGAGAGGGTGGTTTCCCATGGTGTTTGTAACAGAAATGTATACAGTGTGTTATCCATTTGGAGATGGTTTGTTTTGATATGGCCTTGCCCTCTGCCCCTGGTGCAAAGCTGACTAGTAACTCGTCAGATTTCTTAAAGGGCTTAGTCCTATCAAGGTAGAATCTGAGCTGTCTGTCTGTGCACATCTAAAGAGTACAGGATCCTTTCCCCCTTATTTTGAGGATTAGGGAAAAAGGTGGGCAAATGAATAGATTGGTTGAGAGCCACACTGGACACCACTTTAGGCATAAAATTTGGGTTAGTCCTGAGGGAGACCCTGTCAGCATGAAAAATGATGAAGGGTTCCATAGTCATAAGTGCTTGTAGCTCAGACACTCTTCTAGCTGAAGTGATGGCCAGAAACAAGGCTGTTTTCCAAGAGAGGAATTTTAACTCTGCTGATGCTGCAGACTCAAAGGGGGGGAAGGGGTAACTTGAGCTTTTCCAACACAAAGTTAAGGTCCCAAGCAGGGGTAGGGGCTCTTCTTGGTGGCCTTAGGTTGTTAGCCCCCTCTCAGGAACTGCTTGATTAGAGGGTGTGAAAAGAGAGGTGGCTCGGTGCTGTAAGAGCAGAGATAGCAAAGGCATGGATCTTAATGGAAGAGAAGGATAGGCCCCTGTGGAGTAGGTCTGCTAGGTAATCCAGGATGAGAGGTAAGGAGGGCTGTGCTGGATCGGCTCCTTTAGTGTGGATCCAGGAACAATACCTTTTCCACTTGTCAGCATAGGATTTTCTTGTACTGGGTCATCTGGCTTCATGTATGACATCCAGAACCTGATTACTTAGGCTGGCCACTGGAGGAGAAGTCAAGGAATAAGCCTGGCTGGAAGGTTCAGGGTCTGCAACTGCGGATGCAAGAACTGTCCCTCCTGCTGTCCCTCCCAGGAGAGCTGGGATCTGGGGGAGGTGCCATGGAGGCAACGGTGATAGACTGCGCAGTAGTGGGTACCAGTGTTGGCATGGCCAGTCTGGGGCAATCAGGATTGCCCTTGGTCTTTCATCCCTTATCTTGAGTAACACTCTTGTAAGAAGAGGTAGAGGGGGAAATGCATAAATTGAGAGGTTTGCCCACTGGAAGGATACGGCATCCACTTTACAGGCCTTGCTGTGAGGTTCCCTGGTGCAGAATCTGCTGAGCTGGTGGTTGTGGGGGGAGGCAAATAAGTCTACCTTCAGGGTACCCCATTTCTGGGTCACAAGGCTGAAGGTGTTGTGGTTTAATTGCCACTCGTGTGGGTCTAGGAGGTTTCTGCTTAAGTTGCCTGCCAGAGAGTTCTGGTTGCCTGGCAGGAATTGAGCTTGCTGGTGAATATGCATGGCTGAGGCCAGGTTCCAAAGGGTCATGGCCAGCCTGCAGAGTGGGTAAGAGTGGGTTCACCCTGCTTGTTGATGTACCACATCACTGTGGTGTTGTCGGTTTTGATTAGTAGAGGCACCAGAGAGAGTAGGGATCTGAAAGCTGTCAGAGTATGCTGAACAGCTAGCATCTCTTTTTGGTTGACATGCAGATGAATTTGATTTGGGCTCCAGTGGCCCTGAATGCACCTGCCATCCAGATGTGCACCCCAGGCATAGTCTGATGCATCTGTGGTTAGGGTCTGGGCGGCGTGGGGTTGTGTAAAGGGAAGGCCCGTGTTGTGGTTGCATGCTGCTGCCCACCAAAGGAACTCTTTCCTTAGACAAGGTATCATAGGTATGATAGTTTCCAGGTGCTAAGAATGTTGGCACCAAAGACTTTTTAAGTACCAATGAAGTTTCCTCATATGCAATCTGGCATACGAAATTAGTAGAATGCAGGGGGCTATGAACCCTAGAGCTTGCAGGATTTTCCTTGCGGATAACTGGGTTCTGGTGGTCATTTGAGAGAAGTAGGCTGTCAGATAGGCTTGTTTTTCCGGAGTAATGAATGCCATCTGGGATGCTGTGTCCAAGCTTGTTCCCAGGAATACAATTTTTTGACTGGGGACTAGTTTGGATTTCTTTTCGTTGATAGTGTACCCCAGGGAGGTTAGAAGGTCCTTTACAAATGTCAGGTGCTGCAACAGCTGTTCCTGACTGTCTGCCTGAATCAGCCAATCTTCCAAGTAGGGGAAAATTTGAATATTTCTCTGTCTGCAATAGGCAATGGCATGAGCCAGGCATTTTGTGAAAACTCTTTGAGCAGTGGATAAGCCAAAGGGAAGTGCAGAGAACTGATAATGCATAGATCCTGCCCTGAAACGTAGATATTTCCTGCAGGAGTCCCTGACTGGGATATGCAGATTAGCCACCCTACACCTAAAGGAGGCCTATCAGGCATCTCTGGACAGCATAGGGAGAAGCTGCTGTAGGGTGAGTATTTTGAATTTTGGTACCACCAAGAAGGTGTTTAGAATGGATAGATCTAAGATTGGGTGCCAGGTGCCCTCTTTTCTGGGTACAAGGAAAAGTCTGGACTAAAAACCTTGGCCTATCTGTTCTGCAGGAACAGACTGAATTCCCCTTATGGAGAGCAGGGACTGAAATTGGTTTTGTGCCTCTGCCCACTGGTTTGGAGGAAGGTCTGGGAACCCTTTTCGGGATGGCAACATGTGAAAATAAAATCTGTACCCCTGGGATACTATGTTGAGGACCCATCGATCATTGGTGATGGAGGTCCAGTTTTTTGCATGGTGGGCAAATTTTCCTCCTAGGGGCACAAGCAATTGGGCAGAGGTGAGGGGAGGAGTGGAGAAGTCATTGTGAATTTTTTCCATAAGGGGGTGACTAAGCACTCCCTGTTTTAGAAGTGAAGGTACTCCATTGCTTAGCTCTCTGCATACCCTCAGATAGTAGTCTGGGGGGGTCTGTTTCCCCTAGGTCTAGTTTGAGGTGGCCTTGAGGGGGCTGGAAAGGACCAATGTTTTGAGGAGCAATGCCTTCTGAATCTTGGAAGCTGTACCTGCAAAACATCTTTTGACTGTCTGCATAGACTTAGCTTTTGAAGACTTCAAGGTGATTCAATTTCGGAAACAAAAACTCAGGTAGCAGCCAACTAGCACTCATGTGACCTGCTTCTGCTTCGGGCTCCTCAGCAAGAAAGACAGATGTAATGGTGTTGGCTGCCTGTTTTTATACCACTGATGACCTGACGTCAGTCCTGAAGTGACAGCAACCGATGCAGAAATACTAAGCCTCTGGTATTCGGGCTGACTGAGGGCTACCCCTAGCAGGCTAACCCAAGTGTGATGACAGACAGTGAAACGCGAAAACATCTGCTCTCTAAGGAACTTAGCCCAGGTAAATGCCGTCAAGCCAGGATATCTGTAGGAGTCAGGAGGTGTGAAATTCAACACGGCTAGGTGATAATTAATTAATACTGACTTGGACAGTCATTTTGTTTCATGGCTGGGGCCCATTACAAAAACAAAACTGGTCCAAAAATGTGTAAAAAACCACAAATATTCTCAAACAGCACATTTTTTGTTATTCCTGAAACACATACGGTACTCAAAGGAATTGCTCTGTTATAAGTGTAATACTGTTCATATCCTTAGCATGATACAACAGTGTTTCAAACCAGTGGTACAATAACATTACAAATTCAAGAAGTTAGCTCAACAAAATGGCTTTCTTACTAAGTTGATAAGTAGGGATATTGAAGACCTTGGGTATTTTATGTAGATCACTGATAAAGCAAAAAATTCTCTTAACAGCCAAATTCCCAATTATAGCCATTTGCTGATTTTACTTAGAACCCACCTGCTAAAGAGATCAATATTCAGAGGTACACAAAATGCTTAGATACTTACTGAAAAGTGGCGACATGAACAGTAACAGGGGTATATGGAAGCTGAGCAGCCCATTTCAGAGTTACGTCCTGATAGATAAACATCATGTTGTTGTGGTTTCCAATCAGTGTGTTAACTGTTCCTTCAGATACTGCAGAATACATGAAAAAAAATTACCATCATAACGTTGAAGGACTACAGCATAAGTTTTGACTTTTTACACCATGCAGACACAATATCACAAACCTGAAATAACTTAAAAGAATATGAAATATATTACACAATAAATTGTAGTTAAACTTGTACTTTTTATAACTTATGTCCTGTTTAGCAATTTCATCAGTGCATACCCATAAGGTTATCAGTATGTAGTAAGAGAAAACTGAAGCATCAGTATATAGCAGACGTAAACATATTTATCTTTCTTTCATGAAACTCTACATGATTATCCAACAGCAGTAACTGTTTACTGTAGATGACTCAAACCCACATAAATGAGGTAAAGAATGCTGCAAAATCCTGGATAGTTAATGAGTCATACCAGTAAGTTTTAGCTGTGGCAAATGCCAAACAGATTACTTACTTTGTAACACCTTTATTAATTTATCACTTAAGACAAAGGCAACAAACATTAACTTAAAAAAACAAACCAAATTAAAACTTTTTTGAATTACATACATTACACATCACACACTTTTTTTATAAATGTCATCAGTCCAATATCATATCCTACCTTTCCTTAAATCTGACTCCTCCTCTTCCTGAACTTTATATTCTATGTTTATTGTTCCCCAAATTTCCATTTTTGCAATTTGTGCCCTCCATTTTCAAAAGATCATACTTCCGGCTGTTTTATCTGTGTTACAACATTCAATATTTCAAATACAGTTGGTTTAGACACTAATTTCCATTGTCAAGTAATTGCTTTTTTGGCAGCCACTAGAATTAAACTTAACAAGGCCTTCCTTTAACCACACAATTAAGATCCTGCATCCCAGCTAAGAAGAATCACTTCCTTGGCTAGACCTGTTTACTCACTCAATATTTCTGACAGAGTACTTTGCAGAGAATTTTTAAAGTCTGCCAACTCATTACACTCTCAGAACATATGTTCCTAGCTACCTCTTATTTCCCCATCACACCTCCAACATTTGCCATCTACCTGAGGAAAACGTATTTGGAGTCTGGCTGGGGTACAAAAATACCTATGCAAATACTTCCAAGCAAAAATCCTAAACCTTCTAGACTTTGTTGCATACTTGGGAGTCACACATACGTTCTACCATTGTTCCCTTGTAAATTGTTTATATAATCTCTCTTCCCAATCTTTTCAAACCTCCTCTGACTGATTCTTATAGTTATTGTGCAATATATTATATGCCCTACCAATTATTCATTTTTTAGCAGCAGCTTATGTTCTAGATTCAACTAAAAACTTTACCAGAGTATCCATTTCTCTTTGCCTATACTCTGATATCAATCCCTAGGAGGAAAGGCAGTCTCAAGCTTGTAGTCCAAATGTCTTCTTGGCCACATCCCATTCTATTACCTTCCCTTCTCTAGTTACTTGCTCCCAATACCTTAGTTCCACTGCCAAATTTCTTCAGTATATTCCAGCCCCCTTTGCCTGTTCTTTGTATCCCTACTTGCAGTCATATCTATCAGCAAAATCTCCTTTCACCATTCTTGTGTTGGCTTAGTTCTTAGAATGCTTTCTGCTGCTTTAAGAATATAATATTCTGTATAACTGTTGATATTCGCCTTAAGGATCTGCATTCAAAATTTCACTCTCTCTCCTTATTTTTTTAATTTTCCCTCTTATTTCATCATCATCCCATTCCATTTGGAATTATAGCTTTCTGCTTGTGTTATCTATATGCTCCTTAAGTGTATAGCTGGGTCTATACTACAATGTCGAAAGATGAGTTCATCAAACACATCTTTAGCGACACGTAAATATTGACCTTTTGAAATGCCTACTGGCCACTTCAGTGAATTTTTTTCCGATGGGAAAAAAATTGCTTGGCCATCATCGGGAATTTGCCCTTTTCACTACTGTAGTGCGATCTTGGATTTGGTATACTTCGCCCCCCACTATGTAGGGTTTGAAAGTTTGGTACGGCCAAGAGATTTTTTTCCCCTGGGAAAAAATTTGCTGAAGTGGCCATTCGGCATTTGAAAAGGTTAATATTTATGTGTCGATTAAGACGTGTTCGGTGAACTCATCTTTCAACATCATAATATAGACCTGTGTAGTTATAAGATATCCCTTCAAATCAGGTACTCCTAAGCTACCTTGGTCTGTTGAAAAGATGAACTTATCCCACTTGACTTTTGCCCTCTTCCCCTCCTAGAAAAATTCCTTCAACTCTTTATTAATTGTTGTCCACAACCTTTCTTCTGGTTCATAAACGTATGCCTGGCCTGTATATAAAACTAAAGGGACTAAGAACATTTTCACTACTTTTATCTTGCTACCCATATCCATAAATTAGACCTTCCAGTTTCTTAGTTTTTGTATTATTTTTTGTTTAATCTCTTCCCAACATATCATTAGCTGCCATAACAGTAGACTTTTTAATCAATTCTCCTAAATAATTCATCATGTTCCCGTAAATATGGGAATTGCTGAACCAAATCATGTGTGGGTACATAATTTACGGCTAAAGACTTTGCTTTATCTTCATTCATTTTATATCTCCAGAAGACTTGAAACTGTCTCCAAATGTTCCACAACACTGAACTGTTGTTTTCTGGGTTTATCAGGTATAAAATAATATGCTTATATCATCTGCAAATAAAGCCATTTTTTTCTTGATTACCATACCAATTATATCCTTGCATTTCTGAGTCCCTTATTTTCTTTGCCAATAGCTCTAAATATAAAACAAATGTCAAAGGGGAAAGAGGACACTCCTGGCTGGGTCCTCTGTTCAGCCACAACTTATCAGAGAGGAATCCACTCACTTTAATTCTTGCCTCTGATCCCCCATATATCTTCCTAATTAACTTCATTATTATATCAGGGAATGCAAATGCTTCCACTGTCCCACTCATAAAATCCCAGCTTACTCTGTCAAATGCTTTCTCTGCATCAAGACCCACCAACAACAGTGGTATTTTCTTGCACTCTGCTTCCCTCTGGATCAGCACTGTTCTGTTAATGTTATCCAACATTTATCTCCTCTCCACTAAACAACATTGAGCCATGTTTATCAATTTTGGTAACACCTTTTCCATTCTTTCAGATAGTATTGACATAAACACTTTGTAATCATGGTTTAAAATTGAAATGCATCTATCTGAAGCTGGGTCTGATCTGTACGTACCATATTTAGGTATTGCAGCTGACACAGCTTTCTTCCAATATGCTGGTGCTTTCCCTTTTTTTTTAAATACTGTTAAATAAAACCTTCCAGATCTACATCACTTTCTTCCCTCCTAGTTTCCAACCTTCCACAGGAATACCATGTATTCCTGAAGCCATTCCTACAGATTGGATATACATCATCTTTTTTATTTCATCCCCTCCAATCATTATTAAGCCTTAGCTACCTTTAACCTTGGTATACTTACGTCTTCCACAAATATTTGCATGTGTGGTCTAATTTCCATATTTTTCTGTTTTACACAAAGTTTCATACAATTTCTGAAATATCTCTAATACCTCTATAAGATCTCTGGTTATTCTTCTTGTTACAGGCTCCCTAAGTCTGGTGACAACCCTTTTTACTTTCTGTTACCCAAGTCATTGTGTTAAAAGTTTTTTGCTCTGGAGTTATTATAAAAAACAGTTGCTTAACAACAATCTTCCTAAACTCATGTATATTATCCAGATGCTCCCTTATTTTCTCTTTAGCACTCTGCAGGTGCGCCCCTTCTTGGTCTGTGAGATCCCCTTATTCTGCAATACGTTAACCTTTGTCAACCCCTCTAAATTCCTATTACTCCTTAACCATATCTCTTTTTCTTTTATTTCTACCCTATTTTAAAATTCCATTTTTATTTTATCCCACTCATGAGCTATAACTTCTAAAAAATGTTTATCTTCCCTAATAACTCTTGAAGAATTTCCAATACACATTCCTCTCTTTTTAACATGTAGGTGGGAAGCACCAATGTCTCATTTTACTTCACTACGACACATTTTTATCTTAGTTTTTATTGGTGCATGATCTGAAACAGCTACAGTATGTACAGTAAGTCTGTCAAAGCTTTCAATTAAATAGACATGTTTCTGCAAAATATAATTTCTACCTAGTCTACCCCAGTTATTGAATAATGGGGAATAATAAGCAAATTCTCTATGAGTTCCTACTACTGAATTCACGTCTTCCATACAAAATATTTTCAAAAATTTCTTCAGAAATCTCTCCTGTTGTGTTACCTTTTATTTTCCAGGTCCCCCAGATACAACCTCACTGTTGCAAATCAAGTTCCAGTCCCCATCTATAAGTAACATTCCCTCAGAAAGCAGATTACTTCTCCCAAAATTTTCTTATACTCCTTAACAGCAGTTTTTGGTGGAATATAAATAAATGCCGGTGTAATCTACAAATCTACCATTACCTTTTTTCCTCTTCTATCATTATTGGAGCTCCTCTAGCAATTAATATAAATACTTCCCTTTTCTCTTGTCTCTGGCATTCTGCTGATTATCCATCCTGCAATCCTTTCTTTATCAAATTCACATGTTAATTTCTTTCCAAATGTGTCTGCTGCAGCACTGTCATTTATATTCTGCATTTCTTAATATAATTCAATACTTTTACCTTTTTGTCTATACCTGTAAGAACATTTATGTTCCAAAATAATATGGATAGCATAGCCATTAAGATAAGAAGTTATTGTTCCCACTTACTACACATGACAGCTGTTTGGAATGTTTATTCCTAAGTTTTGTGTTACATACACACGCTTATGTTTGGCAGGCTGATCTTTTATACAGCTGTTTCTTAGCCTCTCCATTTGAACCTTAAATTTTCAGAACATCCCCATAAGCTATACTTACATAGAACAAACACACAAGATTATGTATATCTTCAAAAAATGAAGTTTAACCTTTCTGATAGGATCAACTGCCCCAAATCAACAGCTGCACCCAGAACATTACCTAACCAAAAATTAAGGCTGCCCTTGTTAAAGCACGTTACAGCCAGTGCATTCACTTACACTGATTGCTGTCTGTTCTTTTCTTATCTCTTAACTCAGAGGACAAATGAAGTCTACAAAAGCCACATTTGAGGTAAATTTGGCCTCCCAGGCCAAGGACAACCAGAAGGTATTCCTCAGGTATGCCTGCAACCTCAAAGGCAATACATAATTGTGTGCAGAGCTCATTGTAAATGGAGCCACCTATACTGAAGATATAGCAAACCTACTGGCCAATAAATTCAGCTCTAACTTTACTCTTTCTCCTCCTCAAACTTTCCTCAGGAAATACCATTAAATATAACTCCCAGGGAACCATCAGATATAACTCACTAGGGAACACATCCTTAATGCTCTCTCTAAGGCCACAAATACTGCATCAATGGGCTCAGACAATATCCCAGGATGCCTTCTAAATAGCATGAAACATGTCGTATCAGCCCCTCTGGAATTGCTTCCAAGTGTATAGCTTAAAATCAGTGGAAGGAAATGGAAATGAGAAAAACAATGGCTGCAAGTGAAAATGACAGTAAAATAAAGCTTAGCTCTGTTAAAATAAATAAAAATGTTGAAAAAGGTGCAATGTGGTTATCTAAGCTGATGCCTGATTATAAATGGGCAGTTAAATACCACATGTAGCATAAGCAATGTGACAGAACAGAATCAAAAAGCAGACTACACAGCTAGTAATAGGATCAGTAGGCTATGTGGTGGTAATGACCATTTCACAATAATGTATTGCACCAGTATTTGCATTGTCTGACATGCAACGGGGCAGAGTACAACAGGAATGCTAGTGAGTGCTGCTGAGTTACAAACAGTGAATGTAATACATACTGTGAGCAGCTGCAAATAAGGCTTCTGGTCAGAAAAGCTTAAGGTTAAAAGCAATAGTGTTGTATTTAGACTTCAGAGTAGTGCAGAATGCAGTATATTGCCTCTGTCTACATTTAAGGCACTGAATATGTCTAATAATGTGTACAAGGCTCCATACACTTTTTTTCATCAGCAAAGATAAAAGGAATGGCCACATCAATAAATCTGAAAAATTTTGAAAAGTCAAAACATGTGCGCAATTTATTTATTATTTTATTTTTATTTGCATTTGCATTTGTTTACAGGGAGGTCTATTGGGCCAGGGTGAGCCCGTTTTCAGTAGAGGCTCAGGGAGAAAAGCTCCAAAAACAAACAACATGATAAAGCAACAGAATCAAAATACAGAAATCAAGCAGCGATGGTACAGAATACTACATTACAGAATAGGTGATACAATAAAATAGATAATACTAGTTATTAGATGTTAGATTTTAAGTATGCAAGCCAATCAAGAATACAATTGATCACATGAGATAACAGCGAATGTGTTTACAATACAGTACTGCAGTTTTGCAGTAGCGAGGGAAAGATGGAGAGCAGCAGATTGAAGATAATGAATGTAAGGTACAGCCTTAGAGCTATTGCTATACAGGCATCACGCATGAACAGAAGATATGGTAGGTAACTGATATAGTAGATTGTGTGTGGCTGGGTGGCACATGCTGAACTTAGTAAGTTGGAAGCACTGAGCCCTAAATGAGATGGGGAGGAAAAGTAGGAAAGCTAGGAATACTGTTTTTTTATAGTCAGTGCTAGTACATGTATATAGCCAATCAAAGAACAGGTGTTGTTTCAGCGAAGTCCTAAAGCATTCAGGGTTGCCAGTAGAACTAATTGAAGGAGCGAGAGCATTCTATAGTTTTGCTAGCATTTGACCGGCGGAAAGGTTAGGTTTTGCTACATTAAGGAGCATCTGATTGACTGATTGCAGATGTCTATTTAGGTGATGCATGGTAAACAGAGAGGACAGGGCAAGACTACTAGATGGCTTATAGATTAGCTTATGAGCTGTGGTTACTTGTAGGTATGTTAGATGTTGGGGAAGTTCTAGTCAGTTCAGATATTGGAGTGATATGCAGTGGTGAGAAGAGTGTTTGGTGCTCGTTACAAATTTTGCGATTTTACTGTAGCATGAGTCCAGTTTCGATTTAAGAGAGGAATGTATATTAGTAAGGAGAGGTGCACCATTGACCAAGGATGGCAGTAGAAAGGAGGAGACAAGGGATAGTCTTACTGCATGGGTGAAGAAGTGTTTGTGTCTGTACAGGATGCCTAGTTTCTGATGTTTTTTTTTTTTATGTTTGTGTTAATATGTTGGTCGAAAGTTAAGTGATCGTCTATGATGTCCCCTAGAAGTTTGGTATATGGGACTACATTCAGGCAAGTGTTGTTGAGTGAGCTGATGGTAAATTCACTTTTGCTTAGGTGTGTTGTTTTATGGGGGGGGGTGAATAACATGGGTTTGGTTTTATTAGCATTTAGGGCTAAATGGTTATTATACATCCAGGTTTCAGTGGAGGTGAAGGCATTTTGGGTGAGTGTAAGTAGTTCTGAACTAGACTTGGCCATGCAGATGATGGTGGAGTCATCTGTGTACTGGATGACATTAGCATGGGGTATGCTGATATGGAAATCATTAACGAAAATGCTGAAGAGTAGTAGACCTAGTATGGACCCTTGTGGGACTTCAGTACTGATGTTGAGAAAAGGAGAGAGTGACTCATGCCATCTGGTTGCTTGTTGTCCATCTGTAAGGTAGTTGGAAAACCAGCCTAGGGTAAGGGAGGTATGCCTAAATTGGAGGGTTTGGTCAGAGGAGGTGGGTGGGAGATGGTATTGAATACTTTGGAAAGGTCAAGAAATAGTGAGGAGACAAGGTATCTAGAGTCTCGAGCATGGTTGACTGTGTCCAAGAAAGATACAAGAGTAGTGGTGGTGCTATGAAACCCATGTTGGGCTGGGGAAAGGAGGTTGTGGTGTAGTATGTAGTTAAGTATTTGGCTATGGATACATTTCTCCACAATTTTGGAGATGGGAGAGAAGATGGCAGTTGGACGGAAGTTAAATATCTCATTATTGTTTCCACCTTTGTGGAGAGGGAGGATAAATGCCTTTTTCCAGATGGTGGGAATGAAGGACTCTTGAATGGATCTGCTTAGTAGTATACTAATGGGATAGGCTATAGCGTTTGCTGATTTTTGGAGGAATTCTGGTGCTAAGTTATCTGGAACATTTGATTCAGGTTTAAGTTCAAGCATGAGTTTTTTTATGGTGGAGGTAGGTATGGATATGAGAGAGAAGTTTGGTGTTGTTGTAGCAGATGGGTTTGGGGGCAGTGGGTTGATTAGTGGGATGCTGGAATGAAGTTGATTACACTGTTTTTAAAGAATGAGGTTAAAAAGTGAGGCAATTTCAGCTGGGGTTATGTTTGGATCAGGGGAGCGATTATCGCATTTGCCTGGGTATAATAGTTTATGGACCTCCAGAACTTGTTAGGATTTTGCAGATGATTGTTTTGCAAAGTATTGCAGTAGTCTTGTTTGTTTTTGATGACAAGTTGCTTTACTTGATTACAGAGTTGTTTGTATTGAGTGAAGTCTGCAGGGTTTTTACTTGTATGTCATAATTTCCAGGCCTTATCCCTAGCTTTCATAAATTGTTTGGTGGATTTGGTAGGCCAACCTGCCTGGTTGTTTTTCACTCTCCTATGTCAGAGAGGAGCGAGATTGTTTAGTATACATAGGAGTGCTGAGTTAAAGAAGACAACAGCATCATTCAGGGGTAGGACTTTAAGTGGATGCCAACTGATATTTCACAGGGTATTGTTAAAGGTAGCTGGGCAGAAGTGGGATAGGTCTCTGGTATAGTTATAGTGGTGTATATTAAGCACTGGAGTTGATTTGTGAATTATGTATGTCGGTAGGTGATCGCTGATGCTGTTATGTAGAGTGCCAGTGGAGGAAATGCACAGAACAGTCACAAATGCAGCTTGCATGCTTGTGTAGTACCCTATGACAGTGCACATAGGTCTCTGCTACTTTGTATTATAGCACCAACCCAGTATATCAATAATGCTTATAATGTACATTACTTTTTTTAATAGTACTGTTTTAAAAAGTGGTCTGTTTAGATATTTCATTCTTTATGTAAAAGCTACAACTGAGCATCTTTATGTTGCTGTCAGTGTATTGCTTTTATTTTTAATTTCAATAGTACAGTTTTAAGTAATGCTTAATGGGCAGACATTATACTGCTGTCATTTGCTTGATTTCACAGCTTCAGTCCAGTATTACCACACTGTTATCAATCTGTATCTTACATGTATATATTTTATTTTTTTGGTGTACTACTCCTGTCAACCATCAGTTTCCCCACAACTGATTGGTCCATTGGTTCCCCATATATCTAGAGCTCTTTCAGTCCATTCATTCTCCATGAGGTGACAGCTAATCACACAGCAATCATCCTGGTGGCCACTAGGGCATTTTTTATTATGCAACCTAAACCAGTAGGTGACATGATGACATGATGGTGACATGGGCTATGGCATCACCAAGGGCAGACCACCTTTGCTCTTGATATAGAGGAATCCCATTCCCTGATTCGTCTACTCAAGGGCTATCAAGGACTACCACCCACACTGGCTTAGGTGGACCATGTCATGTCCCTCACCCCAAGACCAAACTTTGTGGGAGGGGCTAATGCCACTTCTGTGGAGTGCCAGACCACCACAAGGAAGTGATCTGGGCAAGTGCACTGACATATGTCAAGTCTTTCTCCCACCATCTCCCCAGCTCTTCCAGCATCCCAAGCCTCTAATCAATCTTGCATCATCTAGGTCGCAGTTAGGGCTTTACCATTTTATGACACAGACAGGGGCATGTATTTTTATCTTAAATTATTTTGACTGTTGCTAGTTGGCTGTGTGTGTGTGTGTGTGTGTGTGTGTGTGTGTGTGTGTGTGTGTGTGTGTGTGTGTGTGTGTGTGTATGTATGTGTGTGTGTGTTTGGGGGGACTACACATTTGTGAACAAGCTGGCCCCTGCAAGTTGATAGAATCTGGTAGGCACGCACAATGAAGCACACTGGTGTGAATCATTGTGGGATGTACAGTGCTGGAATTATTGAAGAGTGTTTGCTTTAATAAGTAAAAAATAAAATGTGATACTATCACATGAGGGGTCTATACAAGTGGTGGGTGGTACTAATAAAATGGTAGTAAAACATAGCAGATACCATGAAGATATCCACTGATGAGCTTGTATGAAGTGCCAATTTATTACATTAGCAATGTTCCACTATAAATACTAACATGGCACGAATGTTAAGAATGATCCCCACTCTGGATTAGAATTTGGTACGAACATGCCAAAGTAACAAATATTAACCCAAGAGCTCTTCCATTTCTTAGACTAGATAATTTTTATAAACTTGAACTCCACATATTTCTAAAACATAAAATCAGAGTATTTCAGAATCTGATAGAATCTCTAAATTTAAGTAAAACCCTCACTTAGTTGCAACCAATCCACCTAAACCCAAATATTAAACTAAATAATAATATGATATATATAGACAATTACCCGCTTATTAAAGACTGTAGTTTATGGGATATTTACAAACACAGAGAGAAATCTCTTAAAGAAGTTAGATTAGCTCCCAATTTACATAAAAGTTATACTATAATGTTAAGACAAATCAGACAGCTCTTACTCGCAATAATAAAAATCCCATATATATACAAATCAGGTCTTAATACTTGCATAACATTACTTAAAACCTTATCCTCAAAAAAAAAAATGCTATCTAATGTCTATAAATGAATCACCTCCATTAAATATCCATCATCTCTGTTATACTCTAAGTTCTGGAATGTAAATGATTAAGGACTTCACAAATGAGCTGAAATCTCAAGCTATTGACTCTACACTTAAGTTGACCCCATTCAAAAATCTTATTTATACACAACTAATTATTAATAATAACGCATACTATACTCCAGTTATACTTAATAGTTTTAATCAAAAATATCATCATCCTGCCCATGCTGCTCATTTCCCAAGGCTGATTGGCTGCATATTCTATGGAACTGCAAGTACACACACAAACTTTGGTGTTCTCCTAGGCTAAAGCTACAGAAAATGGACTATGAAAAATCAGCGTTGTCTTGGGAGAATGATGTTCTTCATATTACTAACCAAAAACTATCTAGGCAAACACTACATATCTTAATTACACTTTTTGCGTTAGTTAAACTTCATGCTACCCAGAATTGGTTAGACCACTCTAAATTTCTTGGAAAGGCTTCAGAAATATGGCAATCGAATATGCATCTTCTCATAAACGTACAACAAATACTTATAAGCATTCTTATTGTCAGAATTATTAGAACCTTCTCCTTGAACACATATTAAAATAATAAACTAGGCTGATAAATAGTTTGTCTTAACAAGCTATGAATAGCTAGGTAATTAAGTTAAATCCTTTATGGTATTATTATATGGATGTCTATGTCAAATTTTGATTCACTTCATTCTTGTGACTTAGCAACATGATTTTATTTTCACCAGCTGATTTTGTAGCACTTGATGTATAAATTGTACATAGTTTTGTTAGATTGTTTTATCTACTTGCTTTATGGTTGTTGTACATTCTCAATGACTGTTTTGTTTTATACTGTCTTTATTTATACTGTAATCTGCATTAGTCAAACTCGTACGTATATAGTGTGGAAGAATAATAAAACATTTCTTTGAAAAAAACATGGCAGGAATGTTTTGTTGTGCAGTGCATGCTTGGAAAGGGCAGTGAAAACACTGGGTGTTACAAACATATGATACTAAACACACACGTGTATGAGACACAATCAGACATGATTATTTGTCTGATGAACATTATATTAACATTAAGGTTATTCTAATGCTCAGTCTAATATCTCCTGAACAGTATGTCTTGTGATAGGAATCAAGGCTGCATCTGCAAGCTAACAGGAAGTGGTAGGCATTCTTAGTGGAAACATCACTGCGGGATATATGGTGCTTAAGCTACAGATCAGTCTTTTGCAGAAGGTTATAAAACTTACAAAAATATTTCTCATATCTGAATTAACACATTGCAATGTGACACTGTCATGTTACAGCAAGTCTTTGCAAACAGTGAGTGTTACAAAACAAATGACACACACACACAGATGGGAAACAGCAAAAAATGCAAACATTTATTTGAGGTACACTATATTACTATTAACAATATTCTAACACGTTGGATTATTCTGTTACAGGCTGATAGAGGGTCAGGCTTAAATGAGCATGGTTTCACGTCACAATCTTGAAAAATACTGAAATCTCGAATTTCAGTATCTTGAGGCTAAAGTGTCGAAAGTGCAGTTGCCCAAAACTGCATATGACCGAATTTGGAAATGTCAAATCCACTGTTCTGGTGGTGCACTATGTGACGTGTGGTTTACTGTGTCTGTAAGGTGCGGTGTGCTCTGTGATATGGGGATGGCTGCCAATGTGTGGTTATAGCTGGATATTCAGGTAAGTGGGGTTTTTTTTAAGGGTTTTGGGTAGGGATTTGAGTGTGTATTTGAGTGTGTTGGGAAGTTTCAGGTGTAGGTTAGGGTAGATAGGTAAGAGTATGAGTGTGTAAGTGTTGAAAGTGGTGGTGTTTGTACATATGTAATGTGTGTTTGTGCAACGGGAATGTATAGTGTGTAGCAGTGAGTTTAGTGTCTTTTTCCTTTTAGTGTGACCTCGGAGTTTGTATATATAAGTAGGGTAGTGTGGTTAGGTGGGTTTGATTTGTATTTTAGTGTGTGTGTGTGTGTGTGTGTGTTTTGCTGTTTTGTTGTAGTGTGGGGAGGAAGGTGTATTTGTGTTTGATTGTGTGGTGTTGGGTGTACTTTAAAATCAGAGCAATACATAATGAAAGTTCGATATTCTGAAGTTTCATTATTGTGATGTTCAGTTTTATGGGGTTTCATGATTTTGTGGTTTCAGTAGTTTCGTCTTGAGATACTGAAATTCACAATTTCAGTATTTTGACACTGTAAAGTGAATCCATGAACACGTATCCCTGAAGCCTATGCTGAAGTCACGTAGGCTTGTTAGGTAGGAGTTGGGCACTACTTTTTGATATATGCTTATATTATTTGCAAAATATATTCTCATTTTTCACTTATGCTTTATTATATACACTTTTTTTTTACTGATTGTATGCTTCACTATGATATTTTAATTTCTACATGTTTAAAGTCCACGTGGTTCTGGAGGTGTGGTCCTTTGTTGCTGTATTACTGGTTGCTGTGCGATCACATGATATGCTTTTTTATGAATGGGCTTGCCCTTCTTGTTTTTAATTGGTTGATTGATTTAAACTATAGTATTTAATTGTATTTGAATTTTATTGCTTTGAATTGGTCTGAAGAAGCATTTACAATGCAAAACCACTCACCTGTTTTATTTATTAAAGTTTATTTTTATATATTTGAGTTCAGTTTGTTTTTTAGCTACTTGGCCGTGGTTTGGTGTCTGTTCTGCCATTAATATTCTAACACTACTATCTCAGGAAAAGGTTAGAGGTTAGTAAGCAAGGTGCATCTGCATTCTGGCAGGATATGGTATATATAGTCACTGAAAACATCACTGTAGAATGTAAAAGGCTTACATTAGTAACAAAAAATAAAGTTATCCTGTTAAGCCAGAGGGGCTATACAAAAGAGGTCGAGAAGAAAAACAACAACGGAAACACGATTAAGGCAAATACATAGAAAGGTACAAGTAATTTTTGAGGTACACTGTATGAATGCTAACGATATTCTACTACTGAACCTAATATTTCAAGAAGAGTAGGTCATGTATGATAGAGCAAAATTAATCTGAAAGCTGTCATGATTTGATGAGCATGCACAGTGATACAGTCACTGTGAGATGTACACGTCTGCTGTTATTAAGGAAGGTTTGTAGAACAGTTATGAAAACTGTGACCCATTTTCCATATTTTCATTAATTATGTGAAAATGGAGTACTGTCAAGCTGGGAAATGCAAGCTGTGGGTGTGTGTTACAAGCTGACATTAAAAATGATGGATAATGTAGACACTTCCAGATAAATGCTTGTTTGGCAAAACTGTTCTGAATACTGGCTATTTTTTTATAACAGAATTAATATTGTAAAAGCTGTGTGGACTACAGGCAAACAAATGCTTATACACAGCATTATGACAAAGAATTTTGACACTCATAGCTGTGCTTTAACATGTGTGATTTTGTAGATTAATGTTGCTGCTTTGGAATATTGTAAAAAAGAAAAATGCCTGCATAATTTCACTGATTATAAAATATTTCAAACCAACAGTGGAGTACTGAGTCTAATCATGCATTACTGGAAAGTTCTTGAACAGCCAGACAATTCACTCATTGTTATATTGAGTTTGTCTGAAATATAGCCATACTACTACAACTAAGTTTTGGCAAGTAAAATATAATTTTTCTTTAGTACATTCGCAATAAAAGTTTACTGTCATGAGATATACCCCACATACTAACAATAGTGTATAGCTCACTGTCTCACTGTCTCACAAACTTTCAAATTGCATGTTTTTGTAACTTGCACTGTTTACAAGTTACTGTGAATCACATCAGCTATGCCCAAAACAGAGGATTTGGGAGGAAACCTCTCAGGAAGCAAATGGATTAAACAGTCTCCTCTTGCTCAGGACAGAGTGAGTTAATGACTGTGAAAACATCCATTTTCTTCATTCTCAGTTGCCCTAAAGTGGATGGAGACACACCCTTGCAAAAGATGGTGTCTGGGATGACCCCACCTCCTTTGTGAAGTACTAGATGGAGCTCAGTCTCTGTATCTTCAGGGATATTAAATGTGATCATTCCCCAAGGAAGGCAAACTTTGAAGCAGGCTGGATTCAATTTAAATTCAAAATTCTCTTTCTTACAGTTTCACTGGAATATGAAAACTGCTCTATTTTTCCTTTGTTTCAGCTGAATAATTTTTACCTCCTTTATTACTTTTTACTTTGTAATACACTGCACGGGGTTGTTGGGAAATTACTCTAAACAGGCAGGAGATGGTTCTAGGGCAGGACTAACAAAGTAATCTGTTGAATTGCCCACCTTCTGGACACAGACGCCAAACTCATGGGTAGTGATGGTCCATTTATAAGCAAGACTAATTCTATTTATGATGCCTCTCTGTAAAAATGTTCAGGCAAAACAATCCCTTTAACATTGTGTGATCTACAGCAATCACTCACTTCAAGCACAGCAGCTTTGTCTGTTTTTATTTGCAATTACTTTAATTATGAGGCAATACACTACTCATCTGCTACTCATAGGGCCTACAGAAAATGTAGCACATAAACAATCTTAGAAATGAGGCCATCTGAGGTAATAAACCAGTCTAGATGAAGCATTCATAAAGGATCCTTCCCAAAATGTGGTCCTTACAAGTTTATAATCAAAGAGTAAATAAGGGCCTTTGAGACAGATACTAAGTGTTCTATGAACCAGTGGCTTTAATTTCTGTATATCATGAGGTGAACTGATGATAAAAGTCATGAGCTGCCTAGTGCAGTACCTTACTTCACAAGTTTACAGCAAGCATAAGGACTATTATGGCAGAGAAGATTTATTTATTTGCTAAATGAGTAAATGGACTGGTTCCTAGACCATATCCAGCTATGGCCTAGCCCATATACGCAAAGACTATGTTTTCATGTTTTAATGAGTAAATTAAACAATTAACAGCAGAAAAAAAAGCATAAATCAAGAGAAGCAAACAACATCTTGCATATTAGTATAAGACTCAACATCAGTAAGTGAAAGCTTATGATATATCACTACAAAAATTCAACATAAAAAACTGAAACCAAGAACAGAAAAGATATAAAAAACTGCCACTGGCTCTAAGGCAGTTAGCCAACAGAAGACAAGCTGAGAGAGCATTTAAGCCATCAGTCCAAACAGCAAGCAACAGGAAAAGAGGTCACACATTTAATGATAGAACAGCGCTTTTCTGAAACAAGAGAAAAAAATAAATAAAACTCAAAGGCTCTCTTTTACCCCTGTAAGTAATTTAAGATACCAGGATAACAGCCCTGGGTGGCCACGGTGGTGCAGTGGTTAGCATTGTCGCCTCACAGCAAGAGGTTCTCTGGTTCGATTCTCGGCTGGGGTGTCTTCTGTGCGGAGTCTGCATGCCCTCCCTTGTGGTCACGTGGGTTTCCTCCGGGTGCTCCGGTTTCCTCCCACATCCCAAAGACATGCTGCAGGTGGATTGGACACTCTAAATTGGCCCTAGGTGTGAGTGCATGTGTGTGTGTGTGTATGTGTGCCTTCTGTGGAAGGTTGGGTGCCGGGCTGGCAACCCGACACTGTAAAACTCCACTGCCAATCATGAGCGGACAGGTGATCTGCTGTGGTGACCCCTAACCGAGAAAAACCGAAAGAAGAAGAAGGATAACAGCCCTGCAATCTGTAAAACCTCTTATGAAAAACAGACAGGAAGATTCAGGGCCAACTAACAAACAAAGCCACAACTCCACCACTATTACACTACAGGTATGCATAATACGGGTCTATATCAGTTCATCAAAATGTCTGAAGTTCGAACACTATATGTTCGAACTTTAAACCATGAACTGCAAAAACATCGCAGTCTTAAAACAGTGATTTTTTTCCCAGGGAAAGAAATTGCTGTTCCAAGAAACACACACGCAACATAAACACACCAAAACAACCTCAATCCACATACATCACTCAAAATCCTACATCTAACCCTACACTAAACTGTACATACACTACTACCTATCCACTTAACTTAAACCAAACCCTAACCCTAAGGTCCGTCACTATCGTACAATCACCTGACCCACGCCCTAACACACCTATCCTGTCCTAACCCTAAAGTCTTTCACTATCGCACACCCACCTCACCTGCGCCCTAACCCTAACACACCTAACCCGCGCCCTAACCCTAACATCCACACAATCGCACACTTACCTGAAACTGACCCGTAACTTACAACCACAGTCCTGAAACCCACAAAGCCACAGAAACGGCCCACCAAATTCTTTCCCTGGGAAAGAATTTGGTGGGCTGCGGCTTCATGATTACCAGCGTTCGAACTTTACAGTTCAAACATCTGGTATTCAATATTTAGCCATTTCAACGGACTGATAAAAACCCCATAATACAATTGTCTATGTACCAGGTGAAGGTGCGTAATTCATAGATAACTTCAATGCTGACTAAGGTTGCAATGGAACATGCAACAAAAACCTGGTACAGAGACAATCTATCAATAGCAATCACTTACTCCAGCCTGAAGGCATAAACATACCCCTCAATCCATTACATGTACAATCCACACCAAGGGAGGCCATCTTAACCTTCTCCATGTCCTGGTAGCAACTGAGCATGCAATATCCTAACAGTAAATTGAACATCATCTTCAGGCTGACAGCCTATGGATCTTGTAAGAAGCTGTCAGCCTGAAGATGCTTCTGCTGAGGCAAATTTTACATATACCTCAAAGATTTGCCTGAAGGCATAAACATACCCCTCAATCCATTACATGTACAATCCACACCAAGGGAGGCCATCTTAACCTTCTCCATGTCCTGGTAGCAACTGAGCATGCAATATCCTAACAGTAAATTGAACATCATCTTCAGGCTGACAGCCTATGGATCTTGTAAGAAGCTGTCAGCCTGAAGATGCTTCTGCCGAGGCAAATTTTAGATATACCTCAAAGATTTTTAGAAAAAGTACATATTCCAATTATTTTTTGCATTTTTCTAGCTCCCATCCTTTTCACCAAAAATGCTCTCTTGTAAAAGGCCAATTAGTCAAAGCAGTTAGGATGGTCAGTTTAGAACAAGATTTTTTTTAATGAGTGTGACAATTTAAGGGATATGTTTCTTAAATGAGGGTATCCATCTATTTTAGTTGATCAATTAATTAATAAAGTGCAAAGTAAGAGATCTACTGGGTTCTTTAAACCAATGTTAAATCATGAGGGCTGGTTGGAAAGCCCTGGAAGGTTTGGTGACCACAGTGTTCAAAAGAGTAATTTATCAACAACTGACTTTAGTCTGAGTTTCATCACCCCCTTTTTACCTTAAGGAAATGTTACATAAACAATGGAACCTATTGTTGGATGATATTAATTAAAAACAGAAGGTAGGTGATCATCCTAGGGTTGTTTTTAAGAAAGGTACCAATTTAAAAAATGTATTTGATTCTAAAAATTCATTTCATTCTAAGAAATTTCCTTTAACTAGATGCCCTGGGAATGTATAAGTGCGAAGCTTGCTCTTATCGTAAATACATTTAAAATTTAGTGTCTGATTCTTGATTTACCCTTCCACTTCTTCCTAGTACTTGTATTACTAGTTTTTTTTTTTTTGTTTTTTTTAACTTCCAATGATTCCATTCCAAGTACAGCACATAACTTCCAATGATTTCTTTAAGAGTACATTAAAGAGGTGCACAATGATTCTGGTCAGAACTTGGACTTCTGGTTCAGTGTGTTATGTCATTTATTCTCTGATATGGAAGTCAAAAATCTAGCCCTTCCTACCTCAGTAAGTCAACCAAGCCACCATCCATTGAGATGGCCCCATTGTAGAGTATAACAAACTTCATAAATTCCAAGCTTGGATGTTACTCCTATGGCATACAATGTTAATATCTAAAAGTCTGCTGGTTGCTATTCAACTAATTACTTAAAATAATGTTCTGGTTAACATCAGTGAAACAGATGAGTGCCTCTAGGGTTGCCAACTGTCCAGAATTAAGGGATACTGTCCAGAAAATGGAAAGGACAGCATATTGTCCAGAAAAATACCAGGAGAAAAAAATATTAATTTTCTTTTAATTTAAAAAAAAATCTTTTTTTTAAGGGTGTTCTTCTTTAAGAACACCCTTTGCGTCTGGTCACACACAGATACAGAAGAAAAAACAGTCTTTTGCATCTGCGTGATTGATTGTTTACGTCTTTGTTTTCCACGCGCATGGAATTTGAATTCTTGAAGACATTTGAACTGCACAGCGGACCAGGAACAGACATCTTTCAAATGTGGTTCAGGTACTTATGAAATGTTGCAGTTTTACCTATTCATTCCACAGTCTGTTTGCTTATATAGAGGAAGCAAAATGTGGAATTCATAGCTATACCGTAATATTTCAAAGTACTGTTATTGGATATTAAGTCACTATGTTTTCACCAAGTGATTAAGTAGTATATTTTTGTTGCACTTGATTATGCATTTCAGTATTATTGGTGGGGATGCAATCTCATTAAATCTTTTAATGAGATTAAAGAAGTCTTTTAAATGTTTCTTTTTCTGGGTGAATTTATTTCTGGTGACAGATGTAGTCACAGACTTCTGACAAATATTAGAAACTGGTGCTATACAAATGTAATGTATCCAGAAGTGCAAGTGCAACAAGCCTGAGGATGCTGTTGTACTAATCGAATCTAGTTGTGTCAAATACTAGCAGACAATTTAAGCATACCCCTCCCACTATAAAGATGATGGCTGCCAAACCAGTATTCAGTGAGATCATGTCAGAAGACCATATGATCAATGTGCACATTCATGTATTTGATTTTATGACTGCCTTATAAAGCTTAGAGTACCACGGACACATGATACTGCAATACTGCATACATATACATACACACACACACACACACACACACACATATATATATATATATATATATATATATATATATATATATATACATATACATATACATATAGAGAGACAGCTAAATATGTGTGTATGTATATATATATATATATATATATATATATATATATATATATATATATATATGTGTATATATATATATATACTACAATCCACTCTGCTACAGGCCCCATGAGGAGCTCAGTGTCTCTCCAACCTAACACCACTCTTAAGTACTCAACTGCGGTACCACCCTTATCATTCTTATAAGAAAAGTGCAGTCCGGGTCTGAACTGCCTGCAAACAACTAAAGTTAACTTTGAGTATGTGTCTACCTGTTTGAGCCAATATTCATTTTCCCCTGGAGAGCACTCTGCTTTAGATTGTAAGCAGCCACCCCCCCCCCCACACACACACACACACACTCATCTTCCACTTTCTCTCTTATTCCCTTCTGTTAGCAGATAGTATCCATAATCTGATCAATACTGTGTGTTTGTTAATTTAAACTGAGACCACAGTGGCCTACTGATACAAGGTTATCCTGTTTTTCCACCTGAAAATGGTTAAGAAATGACTTACAGTTTCAGAGCAGTCCTTGGTCAGTTGTGATTGTTTCTCAAACACTAACTTGTCTTTGCTTTGGCTCATTAGGAGCAGTACAAAGAGCTGCCTGCTCACACCCTTGTTCTCCCCTACCCCTTCCCTGTTTATTACCTTAAGACAGTCCCAAGTTAATAAATATTACCTGTGGCAGGCACCATTTTTAAAACTACAATCCATTCTGCTACAAACCCCATGAGGATCTCAGTGTCTCTCCAGTAAGTGTTTTACAACTGTAAAAGCCTATTTATGTTGAATTGTGTTAGACATTTTACAACTGTATATGTTTATGTTGAATTGTGTTAGACATCTAATATGATTTATGCTTTATTATTGGAAGTTACTATGCCATGCTAGCATTTTGTCTGCACCAAGTTGTTTTTCGTATAATAGTATAGTCTATTTGCATAGCTGCACCTTGTTCACTAATGTTATTCATGTAATTGTGTTGTGTGTAGACAGCTCATACTGGTGTCTAATTATTTCTATATAATTGTGCTGCTACTTTTGGATAGAATCACATTAGACAACCTCGACAGAGTGCTGCTCGCTATATTTTTATCTGTGACTGCATAACTGTCTTGAGGTTTCTTCTAACAGATTTTTTTCCAATTGTCTCAGTGTCTGCAAATATTAATAGTTGGTTCAAGACATTTTTCCTGCATACAGTAGCTGTTTGCTCAGTTTGTTTTTTGTAATCTTTATAATATATCTTTACCATCTCAAAGTGCTTACTCCACTCTGTACTCTTCTTTTCTAGACCTAACACCACTATTCAACTGCGGTACCACCCTTATCATTCTTATAAGAAAAGTGCAGTCCGAGTCTGAACTGCCTGCAAACAACTAAAGTTAACTTTGAGTATGTGTCTACCTGTCTGAGTCAATATTCATTTTCCCCTGGAGAGCACTCTGCTTTGGCTTGTAAGCAGCCCCCCCCCACACACACACACACTCATCTTCCACTTTCTCTCTTATTCCCTTCTGTTAGCAGATAGTATCCATAATCTGGTCAATACTGTGAGTTTGTTAATATAAACTGAGACCACAGTGGCCTACTGATACAAGGTTATCCTGTTTTTCCACCTGACACATGGTTAAGAAATGACTTACAGTTTCAGAGCAGTCCTTGGTCAATTGTGATTGTTTCCCAAACACTAACTTGTCTTTGCTTTGGTTCATTAGCAGCAGTACAAAGAACTGCCTGCTCACACCCTTGTTCTGCCCTCCCACTTCCCTGTTTATTACATTAAGACAATCCCAAAGTTAATAAATATTACCTGTGGCAGGCACCATTTTTAAAACTCCAATCCACTCTGCTACAGGCCCCATGAGGAGCTCAGTGTCTCTCCAGTAAGTGTTTTAAGACTACAAATGCCTATTTATGTTGAATTGTGTTAGACATTTTACAACTGTATATGTTTATGTTGAATTGTGTTAGATATCTAATATGATTTATGCTTTATTATTGGAAGTTACTATGCCATGCTAGTATTTTGTCTGCACCAAGTTGTTTTTCGTATAATAGTATTTGCATAGCTGCACCTTGCTCACTAATGTTATTCATATAATTGTGTTGTGTGTGGACAGCTCATACTGGTGTCTAATTATTTCTATATAATTGTGCTGCTACTTTTGGATAGAATCACATTAGAGAACCTCGACAGAGTGCTGCTCGCTATATTTTTATCTGTGACTGCATAACTGTCTTGAGATTTCTTCTAACAGATTTTTTTCCAATTGACTCAGTATCTGCATATATTAATAGTTGGTTGAAGACATTTTTCCTGCATACAGTAGCTATTTGCTCAGTTTGTTTTTTGTAATCTTTATAATATATCTTTACCATCTCAAAGTGCTTACTCTTCCCTGTACTCTTCTTTTCTAGACCTAACACCACTCTTAAGTATTCAACTGTAGTACCACCCTTATCATTCTTATAAGAAAAGCGCAGTCCGGGTCTGAACTGTCTGCAAACAGCTAAAGTTAACTTTGAGTATGTGTCTAACTGTTTGAGCCAATATTCATTTTCCCGTGGAGAGCACTCTGCTTTGGCTTGTAAGCAGCCCCACCCTCCTCCTCACACACACACTCATCCTCTACTTTCTCTCTTATTCCCCTCTGTTAGCAGATAGTATCCATAATCTGATCAATACTGTGTGTTTGTTAATTTAAACTGAGACCACAGTGGCCTACTGATACAAGGTTATCCTGTTTTTCCACCTGAAAATGGTTAAGAAATGACTTACAGTTTCAGAGCAGTCCTTGGTCAATTGTGATTGTTTCTCAAACACTAACTTGTCTTTGCTTTGGCTCATTAGCAGCAGTACAAATAACTGCCTGCTCAAACCCTTGTTCTCCCCTCCCCCTTCCCTGTTTATTACCTTAAGACAATCCCAAAATTAATAAATATTACCTGTGGCAGGCACCATTTTTAAAACTACAACCACCCTTGTCACTATCATATGTTCATTTATCAATTAACTCTGTTACCTGATTGTTTCCATCCCCCTCATAAGAGCAACTAACAGGGTCTCTAACCACTTCACTCACCACCCTGCCCCCTATTTCCTCCCGCCCCCAGTGGTCCCACCTTTATTACACTCACAAACCCCTCCCATCTTTCCAGTAGCCAACCACAGCGCTAACCCAACTCTACCTCCTCCATGTTCCCACTACTATCACACCTCCTCAACTAACATGTACAAGCATACCTTACCTATGCTCACTGCATGCACTCTTCTTGCATATCTTACATCCTACCAAAGCTCTATCATTCCCGCACTCAACCACTACCACTGTACTATTTACTCACACCACCACTCATGTCTCACCCTCACTCAGCTCCCCTCCCACCAACTCAAGAACCATCCCTATGCACCCCTCACATATTCTACCAACTATATTACTCAAACATAAAGCATCCCTACAACTTAACATAGTTACCCTCCCACCATACCTATTACCCAAAGAGCACAATCATAAAGTTTCCCTTATAAACAAACGCATTCAAAAAGTGAGAAAACTAATAACCTCATGCATATCAAAACTAGCCCTAAGTGGAGATATCCACCCCAACCCTGGCCCTACCATCTCCAACCCCAATCCTCATAATCAGACTAGAAACCACAACTTCTCCCATATTACTGTCAATAGAAAGCCAAATGACTTCCTTCTACTAAGCCTAAATATTAGAAGTATATCCAACAAAGTCCATGAACTCCATGCCACCATAGACTTGTACTCCCCAGATATAGTCATCCTGACAGAAACCTGGCTAAAACCTCAAATTACCAGTGAGCAAATACTCCCTACAGGTTATGGCATACTAAGAGTAGTCCGGCTAAACAGGAAAGGAGGTGGTGTAGCTATAATATTTAAACAGCATCTAAACATTCAGATCTTAAAATCATCAGCTTCACAAATAGGCAATGAAGAAATAATATATACCAACCTCAAAATGAACCAAAACAAAACTATCAACATAATTGGATGCTACCTACTTCCCACCTGGCCAAAACATCCCTCCACTAGAAAACTACTTCAGCTGGTCTACCCACCATCTCCCCCAAGAAACTATCATTTTAGGTGATTTCAATATTGACTGGCAATCCTTTTCTGGCAACCATCCAAACCATCATGTAAACCTTCATGGCTTCACCCAACTAGTCCAGTCGCCAACCAGGATAAATAAAAACTCCAGCAAGCACACTACCCTGGATTGGATACTAGTCAGTAAGAGCCCCCAGTCATATATAACAGGGCGCTTATCAGATAGCCTCACTGATCACTCCCCAACATTCCTACTGAAAAAATACCTATACCAAGCTAAATCTGTCGTCTACAGTCAGATAAGTAAAAAAATAAACTTTAACCCACTCACATTCATCTCATCCCTCAAAGAATGTAACTGGCATTCTCTAAAGTACCTCAGTCTTGATGACACAGTTGAATTTTTTAATACTACCTTCCTGAGCATCCTTAATTACCATGCCCCCATAAGACTTTCCAGAACCAAAGCACAACCAAGACTTTCCAGAACCAAAGCACAACCCTCCCCGTGGCTACAGAAAACCAAGTCAGAAATGAAAAACAGGGATAAAGCCTGGAAGCACTGGCGCAAAACCAAGACCCCCTCAACTAGACAGAAATTCCTAGAACTACACAATAGAGTTAAAAAGCTAATAAAAAGCTAATAAAACAGGACAAATTCCAATACTGCCAGTCTGCCTTAGACTCCTCCGAACACAGCCCCAAACAATTCTGGTCCTCCATAAACTCCATCGTCCACCCAGGTAAAGTCAGTACCCCTCCTCCTAACATCCTTCACTCCTCAGAAAATATTGCTACCTCATTCAACATACACTTCACACAAACCATACTATCACTAGCTAAACAACACAAACCCCCTCCCCTCCAACCCACACCTTCAACTACTAATCACCCCACGGCCTTCTCTTTTTCTCCTGTACCTACCTCCAACATAAGAAAACTCTTAACTAAACTTAAACCCACCAAATTAGCAGCAAACAACCTCCCAAGTGAATACCTACAAATCGCAGCCGATGCTCTGGCCTACCCAGTATCCATCTTAATTAACCGATCTCTGTCAGAAAGTTATGTTCCCACACTGTGGAAAGTATCACATATAATTCCTCTCCACAAAGGCGGACCCTCCACAAAACTAACCAATTACCGCCCCGTAGCTATTCTCTCTCCACTCTCCAAAATACTAGAGAGATGCATACACTCTCAGATCTCAGACTACCTCCTTACTAACAACCTCCTTTCCAATACTCAGCATGGTTTCCGACCAAACCATAGCACCACCACTGCCTTACTCTCCTTTACTAACACTATTCTTCAGCATAAAAACAATGGCTATCTCTCCTCTGCTACTTTCCTAGACCTATCTAAAACATTTGACATGGTCCCACACAAACAACTTATCTCTGTCCTCAATAACCTATCCTTCTCACAGTCACCAACTGGTTTCAGAGTTACATGTCTGACCACTAACAATCCGTTGTATGGCAGAATGACATATCTCCCCAACTACCTGTATCCATAGGGGTTCCCCAAGGATCCATCCTTGGACCCCTACTCTTCTCTGTTTTCACAAATAATCTAGCCTCTGCCACCACACATGGCACACGCATACAATACGCAGATGACTCAACCATCATCTGCTCAGCCCAGTCCCTACCCAAACTGCAAAAAGTCACACAGGAAGCCTTTTCCTCTGTTGAAACTTGGTTATCCGATGCCCAATTAATACTCAACCCAAACAAAACTAAACTACTCATCTTACAACCCACCAAACATACTCAAAACAACTCTCACTTTAACTTCACAGCAAAAGGCAACACTACTATATACCCAACTGAACACACCAAATTGCTAGGAGTGGAAATAGACAATAAACTAAAATGTGACATTCACATATCCATGACCATAAAAAAAGTCCACAAAAAACTAGGAGCGTTATACAGAAATAAGCATCTTCTCGCCAAAGATTTCAATAGCAAATTCCCACCTTATCTCCACTCTACTTTATGCCTCTCCAATATATACCAACCTAAGGCAATGCGATCTAAACAAGCTAGAGACCTGCTACAAAAAATTGCCAAATTCGCCACAGGGGCATCCTACCGTAGTCACCACTGTCTCTCACTTGCTGAACTGGGCTGGCTTGAACTCCCTCACCTCCTTCAATGGTATCAACTCTCACTCGCCCACAAACTAGTAAACCATCCACTAAATGTCCCATCCCTCCAGAATCTACTCCAACCCTATCGCACCACCAGACCACTAAGATCCAGCAAAAAAATCACTTGCAGATCACTAAAGCCAATAACTCTGCTGGTGAAGCACTATTCTCTTGCACGATAACCAAATTATGGAACTCCCTCCCACCCACAATTACCTCCATACCATCATTCACCCACTTCAAAACTTTACTAAAAGCGCACCTAAAAACATGCTGGCTATGCCCTTGCAACTCCCACTCTAATATCACCCACCCCATCCAACCACTACCTTTCTTTCCACTCCACTAACTACTTTGATTATAGCAAGCACAGATGCTCATAAGCCTAGTACTTATACAGCAGGAACTTCTTATTTTAACATTTGTTAATGTCTGTTATGTACTTCACAGATAAAGATTCTAGTTGTCTACTGATGTACTATGTTCTTCATCTGTAAATATGTTGTAAATAATTGCTATGTAAATTGTTAATCGCTATGTAATCCAATGTAACTACTGTCTGTTTATTTTAACTGTGGAGCTTTTCTCCCACGGTCAATAAATATAAATAAATAAATAAAAATTATATATATATATATATATATATATATATATATATATATATATATATATATACACCACATACATGATAATGCATACATACATATATATATTTTATATATATATATATACATATATATATATATATATATATATATATATATATATATATATATATATATAGGTCCCCAATGCTTTTATTGAATGCCGTTTCTTCAGCAAACACCGGGGGGTGTGGTTTAATGTCAATTGTACAGATAGCCATGCAGTGGAAATGTTGATATTGTGTAATGTCAAGATATGTCAATGATACGTATAGCCACACAGCTGAAATGTTGATATTTTGTAATGTCAAGATAGGGAAGTGAGGTTGGAGGTGTGAGAGTGTTTCTGCATGTGTATGTGAGGTAGGGTTAGGATCAGGGATGAGCAAAAGATAGGTGTTATATATTTATGTACAAGTTTGTGTATTTAGGGTTAGCGTCGTGATTAGGTTAGGGGATAAAATATAGTATTGTCTGTGTGTCCAAGTGTGTCTTGTGTAGTGGCAGTATTCTGGGATGGATGAAGGTAGGGTATTGGGATAAGACAGAGCAAAGAGGCAGCATTATACGGTTAGTGCCCATTACTGGCCAGGTGCATTTTCTTTTTTTCTTTGAATGTGGGTTTTCAATGCTGTTTCAGTGAATGTGAGTTTGAAAGGCAGAAAATTTTTAATGCTAAGTCTGTTTTCATTGTGAAACTGTATTACTTGTTTAGCAAATGTCTAGCCGTGTTTGTGCTATAAAATTTGAAATAAAAGTTTTAAATTAAATCCAAATGTCTGTAATCATTATAGAAGAAAACAGTATGCTCACTGAGAGTTTTGAACAGTGTTTATGGCAAAAGAGAAGAACTGGACACTGGAGTGGCTGTATGAGAGGGGATGAGGGTACCAAAATTACATGCATTTTGCTTTCAAGTACATGTCCAGAATTTTTGACATGAAAAGCTGGCAACCCTAAGTGCCTCCCATTTTACCTTTCATTATAACACTTCTATCAAATACAGCTGACAGGACAAAGATGAGTGCGTCCCATTTTCCTGTTTTTACAATACTTCTTTCAATACAGTAGGCAGAACAGCAAGTATGAGATGCAGAACCTGGGTGTGCTGCAAAACCATTTCATCTCAGCAGACAACTTACAATGATTCCATTATGAATAGAGCACATAGCTTCCAATAATTCCATTATTAGTACAGGATTACTGAGCCTGAGCTGTTCTTACCAGAAGTCAGATGTCCAGGTACAGCAAATGCTTTTAGGCTATATGTCTTTAAGGAGGGTTGCCAGAAATGGAACCATGAATAGACAATTAGTCAACTTCCTTTGTGTCGCAAATAGAAGAAAAAGGAATTGTTTTGCTTTAATTTGATAGTTGTCTGACAACATTAAAAAGCAAGTATACCGTCTCTGTGGTTGCTTTAAAGTCTATACAGAAACACAGCAAACTATTAATGCAAGATATCTAAATAAATGTAGGCAGGATTCTAACTAAATTAACACATTTGGGTTGCAAAAATTAAAGAACAATATCTTTCTGAGATCCATGTATGTGTGCGTGTGCGTGTGTGTGTGTGTGTGTGTGTATATATATATATATATATATATATATATATATATATATATATATATATATATATATATATGCACATAAACAGATATAAAAAGAAGTAAATACAGCTATATATGTTAGTCGGGTAAGTCCCACTATGCCACCTACCTTGTTTTGAGGAGACAGGAGATGCCATTCATACTGACTAGAAGAAATTTGCGCTAGCACCAAAATAATTCTGCTACTCTTTTACTCGTTTAGAGAGATTAGGCATGTGATAATTGCAGTATTCAATTTTATATATACAGAATCTAAAACTCCAATAATTACATTTGTACAAAAAAAACAGTGGGAAAGGTTAACAGAATAAGTAAAAATAAATAAATAAGGAAAACTTTAAGTAAAGTTTTGAAAAGAAAATTTATTTAATTCAGTGATAACAGCACAGATGGAGTATTATATGATTTACCATCTGACAAAGAAATAGAGTAACTGAGAGTAATTTATGGAGTACTACAGGGATCACATCTGTACCCTGTGAAAAAGGGGATACTTTACAATGCCCCCAAAAAAAGGTGAGTTGGGTTTGGTTAACCAAGCGAGAACCTGAGTATATTTGAGTTTCTTATATTTGTTCTGGATAATAAAAATAAGAAGTGAAGAGAAAGGGTATTAAACAAATTGGCAAATGAGAATTTAAGAATTTCTGTAAATGCTACAGGGAAAAAAGAATGAAAGTGATGGAAAATGATATACAAAAATATTATAAAAGAATGTTATAAAGATAAACAACTATAGAAAACAAATAGAAAAATAGAAGCTGTTGGTATAGTGAAAGGACACAATTTTATTTTGCAAATTTCTGGAAGAAGATAGAGGGAGAAGGAGAAAACATCAGTTAAAAAAAAAAAGTTTAAAGAGGTATGGGAATATTCAGATTTTCTGTGGAGACTGACAATGGAGAATTTACCACTTAAAGCTTCAGTTAAGTATAAATGAAATGAGAAACAAAAATGCAGTGTGTGTGTGTGTGTGTGTGTGTGTGTGTGTGTGTGTGTGTGTGTGTGTGTGTGTGTGTGTGTGTGTGTGTGTGTGGTGTGGAAAAAAAGAGAAGCATGCCTTTTTCAGAGTATAAAAGGATACGTGTTTTTTGGGAAGTAATTGCTAGATCAAAATAAAAGAATTAGGACAGAATAAAAAAAATGTCAGGACTTTATGATAATATGGTTTCAAGTAATGTTAAAGAAATGGACAGACTATATGCCATGGCTGTTTAGTTTATATGGAGGAGAATTTATGTAACTAAAAATGTGAGCTTAAAGAGATAGTACAGAAAATAAAGCTGCAGTTCTGGCAAAAGAGGTGAGAAAGATAACAAACCAAACAGATGAGAGTTTTCTTGAATAAGGGAGGAAATACATATATATATTAGGACATTTGTTAAATTTGTGAATATGTAAATACAATATTGATTTTTTTATGAGACATTTTAATGTAAATAATACATAGAACTAGAATGCAAATACAGAGCCTCTAGACTTTTATTGAGTGCCATATGATCTTCTACATTCACCTAAGCTACAACCACCTATGGAAGATGGGACCTTTGATTAACATCACATGTGAAAGATGGTAGAGTCAAGATTGTAGCACCACCTTCATGATGCACTGTAGTGTCAGTACTGCAAAAATATAATTCAAGCACCTGGTGTGGGAGTGCAAGCCACAGTTTTCTGATGTTCCAGCATCAAAGGCAATGATGTTACCTATTGAGCTACAAACACAGTTTTTTATATATATATATATATATATGTGTGTGTGTGCGTGTGTGTGTGTATATACAAGTATGTTTTATCTATGTGTGTGGATGTATATATGGCACTGGATCGACGGTGCACCTACACAGACACCTGTTTGGTCAACACCATTCGACACGTGTGCGAGATCAAGAATTCCCAAGTAGTGGAATTTTCCATTTCCTTGGGGATTGTGCAATCTTGGATTTAGTATTTATAATTAGCAGGAGATGTGGGAGATGCAGCCAATCACATACAGGTGCGGGGGGGGGGGGGGCGTGTAGATGGTTTGCTATACTCCACGGTATTCCCTGGAGCATGAGCAGAACATATCAGTAGTTGTAGTTTTGACGTTTTCATGTCAGCATTCCGTTTTGCTGTAGATGCATAATCGATCCAGTGCCCTACACTCATAAATATATATATATATATATATATATATATATATATATATATATATATATATATATATATATATATATACATACATACATACACACACACTGCCAGCAGTGTA
Organism: Protopterus annectens; assembly: GCF_019279795.1. Taxonomy (NCBI): domain Eukaryota; kingdom Metazoa; phylum Chordata; order Ceratodontiformes; family Protopteridae; genus Protopterus; species Protopterus annectens. The sequence continues at coordinate 619,917,266 of NC_056731.1, read as the reverse complement.
GTTTATTGTGTACAACCACATGCAAATGCCAACTCTTCCAAGCAAACATAAAAAACATTTTTAGCTAATCTCACAACTGTAGCTTAAACACACGTAAAGATTCTGGGAACAGCTGCTGAAAGTCAGCATCTTCTGAAGATGGTAGATCAACTTTCATCTGCTTCTGTAAGCAGAACTGGATCATGGTCAAATGGAGCCCTAAACACAGTAATGGATCAGGGCCCTAACCACCAAGTGTGCCCCCACAAAGCAGCTATTCCAGTATCCCATTACTTGCCTCTCTCTCTCTTTCTCCCTTATCATCATGAAACATTGTTCAAACCTGTCAGAGTACATACTATTTCAATGCGATGCTGCATTGTTTTGTTTAGCAAATAGCTATAATTGTTTGTACTACAATATTAGAAATAAAAGCTTTAAATTAAACCAAAATATCTGTAATCATTGTAGAAGTAGAGAAGAAAATAGTATGTACAAAATTCATTCACTGAAACCTGAAATGCACCTGTCCAGTGGTGGATTAAGTGTACCTTTGGACTAATTTCAAACCATCAGTCCCCCCATACATTTTAGGACCATACATAAATCCATGTATTCTTTGATTCACCTTCCTGATTGTATTAAATTATATTCCTTGTGTAATACAGCACCACCTGTCATAGTCTGTTTTAATTTTGTAGTTTTGAAAATGTTTCCAGTAAGCAATGAAACAATACATACAAACAAATAATGACAAAGCTACCCATTTCAGAACATTTCAACCATAAAAAGCCACTCAGACTGCTGCCATTATAACCCACCAATATCAGTCAATACTCACAATACCTGCAGAATTAAAAGTCAGCTGAATAATTCCACATTAAATAGAACTGTAACTAATGAAGAGGTTGCTGCTGGTAAATAACTTGGCATTTCAGTGCCTCATCTGCAAACTCAATGTCTGCTGCCCTTGAAGAATAAATTTGTCATGGAGATATGCAATAGGGAAGGGCTGGAAAACCAACAACAGGTTTAGAGTTACTAGGCATGTCATCCAAAGGACAGCACACCCTTATGCTGCACAGTAGTGTCAGCAATAAATCTACCTGGTGTTGGAAGAGAACCCACAACCTTCTGAATCAAAGACAAGTACACTACCTGTTGCACCACTGACACTAAGTAACACAGCTAGGAAACTATAATTGACATGATAGACTGTAATCTGCAGTGATTTAAATAAAAAAATAATAAATTAAAGGAGACCTGGGAGTCCTATCTCTCAGATCTCTCAACCTCTTAGCACAAGAAATCTGAACAAAGGCAAAATAATGAGGGAACAAAGGCCCAAAAATAGGGACAAGTTTTAAATATTGCTCATATAAATGTAGAAAGTAGTTAGAATAAAATGCGTTGTATTAACATACATTTTCTGAAGGATATGAAATCTGACATTATTTAGTGAATTCAATCCTCACTGATTTTCCAGAAAACCACACATTATATGTGAACACACCAAAAATATGTGGACCTTGTGGACAGTTTAGATGTATGCTGTCAGTTGGTGTGGAGGTTTAAAACACTTGTTTGCTAAAAGTCAAGGCTCAGGGTTTGACTCTGAGCAAAGTTACTTAACCAGCCAGCATTTTACACACGCACACGGGCGACTTACTGAATCACGCAGACACACAAACACACGCACATACATGAGCTACTTACTAAATCACACACACGCCCACACACACACACACACACACACACACACACACACACACACACACACACACACACACACACACACACACAGCTACTTACTGAATCACACCCACACTGCTACTTAATGAACCACTCACATACATGGTTACTTACTGAACCTCATATGCAAGCTTGGCAACTTAATGAATTGCTAGCTTGGATCACTTAAAATCTCTGCACTTATTGAACTGCTGGCTCATTCCACTTAGAGATTCGAAATGAATTGCTGCACTTAAATCTCTGGCTCAACTCTAAATCCTTGTTTGTTAGCCCTAAATCGAACCTCCTTCGGTTTACGTTAAGTTTACCTTAGAAGAAACATCTTAGGTTTCTGGGTCTTATTCCTCTGTACAGAAGTCTCCTCTGAGGTCCTAAAACTCTGCATTTTCTAACAAAACGTTTCCTGCTAGGTCCTAAACCCTGCTGGGTTAATGGAAGTCTTTAGCTCCTGTTACTTGTGGAAGATTTTATTTTTTATTAACCTCCCAAGCCAACATGGGACCCCCCCCCCCAGCTAATATGGGCCCTAGCAGCTGTCTAGGACACCTAGTGCTGGATCTGGGTCTGTCTGCAAGGTCTTCTTACACTGTGTATATCTTCTCTCAGTGCCACTGCCCTGGTCATGAAGTTTCCAACACAAAAGCAAGCTGGGCTTTACTCACCCCTCTTTTTAGCCATCTCTAATAGTACATCATTCAGCAAACCTTCTCTGTCTAATATAAATAGTTTGCTCTCTACCTTAAATCAAAAAGTTCATTAACAGAAGAAAAGCATTCCAACTTAAAATAACCACCCAAAAACTCAATATAAGAGTCCTTCAGGACTATTTACAACACTGTTTCCCAACAAATGCATTGTTTATACCACTTTTTACACATATTTATGTTTTGTGCCACACATACGCTTCTGATTAGTGAAATTCACTGTACAATGCCACTAAATATGACATAAAAACTAAAATGTAAGAAATAAGAAACTAGCAACGTAGCCGAAATATAAATAAATACACACACACACACACACACACACACACACACACACACACACACACACACACACACACACACGGCACGGCTAGCCACCTCATTATGTGAACACTGGCTCAAGGTGATGGCCACTGTTGATGCGACACCTTTACCCATGTACAAAATAGAAAATGCTGATATATACATACATACAGACACACTCACACATATAGTAATTACTATCTTTAAAAAAAGGAATATTTCTACAGTTGCAGTACATTTTATCAGCATGCAATTTTTTTTCATGTGGCCTACTATACTCGGTAATTGACAGTCCAACATTAGCTCCAGAGACGCAACAAAACTGAATTGCTCTTTGCAAAAGAGAATATATTTGTTACTCACAGCTATGTATAAACTCAGAATACTTTAAAATGACTTGCTTCAAATTAACTGAAGAAATGCAACTGTGACACAGCAAGAAAGCTTAGACATCAAATGACAACACTGTGCTCAGCTGCAAAAAAAAAAAAAAAGCCAGCACTATAGTAATTAGACAGCACTGAGCTAGCAACATTTATGTTTGGCTGTAGTATCAAAACGTTTAACACAGCCTTCCTCAAGTCAGACTTTCAAAAGTAAATATGGCATCAAGGGAAGAGAAACAGCAAATCAGACAATGGGCACAAAAAGCAGGATGATTATTTCACCTAATGAAAACAAAAAGGAATTTATGTTTCTTACTGACCTGAAGCATATGGCCGAAAGCAACTAGGATTATACTCCAATTTCTTCATAAAACGAATCTGACCATTCTCCTTTAAGCAAAAAAAGTTTCTTTCCCCCAATACAAACACTGAGGAAGCAGCTTGACCAAATGACACAATGCATATATCTAATGCCTGTTCTCCAATACTGACAACCCAGTCCGCCTGAAATGAGAATATACAGATTACCAAATGAAATATTAATAATAGAACAAAACTTACAGAAGCATATCAGAAAAGATAAATTTCCATATTGCATGCATTTTCTACATCACATAACAGTGCTTCATTATTTGCCCATGCCTTTGTTTTTTAAAACATATTCTGTATACAACGGTTATTTTTATAAATGCTTCACTTCCCTGCTTTACTTGACCAGTTCCCATCTACCATTCCATCCCTAAGACCTTAAACCATTACACTTGATCTTAAAAGGCAGTATTTTCAAAGATAATTCTACAAATCCAGTTAAAAATGCCACATTTGTGACTGTGTATCATGACAAAACTGTTATGTGTTTTAATATTAGTTGGAGAATCTGTGTGTGTGACTATGTACAGTATATTACTGAAAAGGATCAGTGACTTTAGGATTAGAGATGTCGTCTTGGTAGGGCTTAATGTTTGAGATTTAAGGTTGTTTTGCTAATTGCCAAGAAAAAGGTTAGCTTTTACACAGTGCATTTTCAAAACAGTGATGTTTATTTAAAATGCTTTTAAAACTTGTTGATTTGAATGTATGATTTGCAAACTTTAACATCAAATTTAATATACCTGAAATTCTGTCTTAGAAACGTATGTCATATAAGCAAAATCAACTAAAAACAGCCAAACAGCTGCAATTTCATTGATTGGATGGGTTCCTATTACCAGATCGAAAGACCGTAATCGCGAATACGAAAAGAGCGACATGTATTGTGCGAAAGACGAAAATGCCGAACGTCCAAAACAGCGAAAATTTAAATGTTGAAGTGTAATGGTTGGCCTGTTTGTGGTATAGCTCCGTAAGGTAAGTGTGAGATAGATAGGACTTTAGAGTTAGGATGTGGGTTAAGGTAAGTGAATAGATAGGTAATGTATATAATATTTAGTGTAGTGTTAGAAGTAGGGTTTTATTTAACTGTATGCATGTGTATTTATTTTTTTTGAGTGTATGTCCGTAGTGGAAGTGTGCGGTAGTTACGGACCTTAGGGTTAGGGAGGGGTTAAGGATAGTGCATAGATAGTTGTGTATGTGGGGTTTAGTGTAGTGTTGGAAGTAGGGTTTTGGTGCTTTACTTTAGGTTAGAAGCAGGGTTTAGTTAGTGTATGTATGTGGTTTATTTATTTTGTTTGGGAAGGTAGTATGTAGCGGGTGGTGGGGCTGGCTGACTATGACAGTTCGTTATTTTATTTTTTGCTTAGTGCATTCGGGATTTTCGCAGTTCACGTTATAGGTGTTGATGTTTAGGTAACTGCGTAAAGGGTTTTTCTATTTGGTAATACAGACCCGATTGGATATATGTGGGCTATTATCAGACTGCTATATTCACATTTTTTCTAGCACAGGGATGTATAATGTAGTGGCAACATGCTTTAACATTCTGCAGAAGAAAATCTCATATTCTTTAATCTTCAGGGCTGTCTGCATTACTATCATCTACCAGAAAACAATCAGATGTACTCAAGTCCTTAACATTCTCACTGAGGGAAAGGCAGTTGTCCATGGAAAGTTTGATTAATTTCCCCTGGACTGGCTCTCTACAGTGCAATTACTTCTGCTGGAGTGCAGTTCACCTGCATGAGAAACTCATCATAATAGCATAAGACTGACACTGTTTCTGACTTTCTAGTAAATACTTACATATTGGTAATGAACCTGGAAAGGGAACGGTACTTACGTATTATCGCAATCAAATATTTGCAGTAATACCAGTTGCTTACCGATGTTGAGATCTGATCGTTGATGCTGAACAAATGTCATAAAGTGTGTTTTCTTTTACATTCAAGGTTGTTTTATGAAGGGTTATCGATAGAAACTGAAAAAGCTACTGTCGCTGTTGACATATGTACTTTATTGCCAGCATTTGTGTTGCTAGCTCATTTCAGCATGAACTCTAAATGGTAAAAACATATTTGTAAATCTTACTGAAACTACAAGCAGTATCAAGGAATTAAACCACTTTTACAATGGGCACTTACTATCAAAAATGTCAGGGATACCCTTTCAATTCTTCAAAGATACACCATGAAATAAGCAGTCAGAGGGTGGAACAACAAAAGCAGTTTTAGTCCATCATTTCTGTCCTGGTACTAAAGTAAATTAAATTGATGTAATATTTAAAATTGTATTTAAAATTGTGATAAAATAGAGAATATTTTCATGTTTACACATGTTGGATTTTAGTCACAGTGTGGATAGGGTTAAAAATGTTTGATGAACTGTTGAATTGATTTATTTATTGATTCATTGCTTAATTGATGCATGTATAAAAAGAGTATGTGAAAGTGTCTAAATGTGTTCCACTGAAGGCGAACTGCCGAGGTACCAGGGCAGAAATGATGGATTAAAACTGCTTTTGTTGTTCCACCCTCTGACTGATTATTTCGTGGTGTATCTTTGAAGAATTTGGTCTTTGTTGCTTTGAGTATCATGGAGAAATCTGTTCTTGAAGGAGTTCAGAGTGGTGAGACATTTTCTTTTGCTGAATTGTTGAAGGAGAGAGAACGCAAATGTGCGACTTCTGATTTATGGACTATGGACATTAATGATTCATGTTCTGAAGGTTTTGCACATTTAGAACGTATAATGGCAAAAGAAATGACTATTTTCTATGATTCAAAACTGCTTGAGAAATATGTGATGCTCAATATCACTCCCAGAGGTTTGCACATAGATAAACTACCAGCAGGTGGTTTTAAAGAGGATGAGAATGATTTATTAACTGAATGGAGGCAAGCAGCGCAGGATTGCTGTTTAAATTGGTTGAAAATACTTATCAAGAGAAACCAGAGGGCTATGGAGAGTTTGCACAAAAAGATAGCAGAGTTGCAACATGATCTCACCAACAGAGCTTTGACTGCAGTCTTTCAGTTAAATTTCACAAATATTAATGAGAAGTTGAAAAAAGTAGAGAATGATGTTATGGCTAGGAAGAAATCCAAGCTAAACAGAGACATTCAGGACTATGAGAAGAATGAAATTTACAATTAGCCCCGTAGAGGGTGCCGTTTTCAAAAAAATGTTAAAAGACGTGCAACAGGAAGTGAGGAAGCATCTTCATTCTCCTCATTGGAGACTGGAAGTAGTCGCAAGAGTGTCTCTTTCGAAAGTATTGCAACTGAAGGTTTGGATGGCAATGTAGAGAACCGAAGAGGCGAACAAAGCCATCGGAAGAATTTCCCCAGCATGCAGACGAGGTCCACGAAGAATCAGGGTAAGACAAGTCATTTGTCAGCTTCAAATCAGCTAAAAAACTAAATTTAAACTGTCAGCGTGTTTCTAATGAAACAACGCCGTTAGCAGATGAAGCTTGTGCTTCGTCTAGTACTGTTTGTGCTGCAGCTTCGATCAGTTATGATAAAAACATACTTTTAGAAGTTAGTTATAGCGCGAGTGCTTTCAAGCAATCAAAGCACGGTGTCGATGCTCATCTGGGACTGGCGTTATTGACTAAAGAAAAGATTACCAATGAATCTAACTTTGTGTATTGCAATAGAGAAAATAACAATGTTTATGTTAAATGTGTTTTTGAAAGTGCTCAAAACGCTAGTGAAATTGATGATGTAATGATGTTTGATTGTACTAATGATTTCGAATCGCGTTTTGAACACGCAAATGGTAATAATGATGGAAAAGATGATGGAATGAATGACATTTACTCTGCTAATGTGGGCTTGAATGTGATCAACCTTTCTGATGTGGTTTTATCTGATGAAATGCTCAATGTTTTGTTAAAAGGCACGAAATTTATACCCACCAGACTACCTTCTTTTGCAGACATATTTATGGATGTTAAAGACTTTGTTCGTAAATTAAACCTGAAGGTTCATTTTTATGAGAGAGAAAAATGTTCTGTAACTGAAAGTGAAGTTTTATTAGATGACTCTCTTCTAAATTTGAGTATATATGATTATGAAGGTTTAATATTGGATGAGGGTGGGGATGCAGACACTTTTGAATCTTTTTTGGAAGTTGATGCTAGCACTGAGGAAACTTATGGGCGGGGTTATGGTCACATTGATGTCCCTTATTTTCCGGGTGACAGCAATTTTATTCCTCCTAAAAAATCACAGGCCATAAATGCTTTTGAACATGTTATGCTTTCTAAACTTGAACAGGCTTACAAATCATTTTGTATGAATGAAAAGGTTTTTAACCTGAGTAAGGATGAGTGGTTGGCCCTCAGAGTATTAAGGATGAAATTGGACAGAGTTGCTGTCAAACCGGCTGATAAAGGGGGCAATTGGGTGATGATGAATATTGAAAAATATGAAGGTATTGTTAATAATTTGTTACTGGAAGATACCTATGTAAAACTAAATAACAATCCTTTGTCATCATATTCTGATGAACTTACTGAACTATTGGAAAGAGGTGAAAGGTTAGGATTTTTCACAGGAAAAGATGTGAAAAAGCTTTTGGTAAGGGAACCTCGTCACCCACATATTTATATCATTCCTAAGATCCACAAAAATGTTGCTAATCCACCAGGAAGGCCCATTATTTCAGGAATTGGTTCTTACATTGAGTGGGTTAATTGTTTTTTGGATTTTCATCTTAAAAAGTTTCTTCCCAAAGTGTGCTCCCATGTGAGAAATACCCAAGATGTTTGTTTAGCTTTAAAGAGGTTAAAATGGGAGAAAGACTATTATTGGGCAACAGTTGATGTTGTATCATTATATACTAACATCAACAAAAGATGGGGTTTAGAAACAATGCATAGGATGATGGGTGAAGGACCACGCACTATGTTTTTGTTAAGTTTATTAGAATTTAGTTTGACGCATAATTATTTTTTGTGGAAAAAAGATTTCTTTTTGCAGACAAAAGGAACTGCCATGGGTGCAGCATTTGCACCCACATATGCGGTAATTTACATGGGAGAATTTGAGAAAGAATTCATGTTCCAGAAAGCCTTTTTTGTTAATAATGTAGTATTTTTTAGACGTTATATAGATGATTTAATTTTTGTTTGTAAGGGTGAGATATCTTTGTTTGATCAGTTTTTGGTTGATTTGAATAAGAATCATCATGGGTTAGAATTTGTAGCACACATATCACGGTCCAATATTCCTTTCCTTGATGTAGAATTTTATGTAGGAACTGATGGTTTGGTTCAACACAAACCTTTTAAAAAACCCACATCAGTTAATAATTTTCTGCATGCCAGCAGCATGCATCCTCCTCATTTAATCAAGGCCTTACCAGAAGGGGAGTTTAAAAGGAATTTGAGAAACACTTCAGATAAAAGGCTTTGGGAAAAAGTTTGTGATGGAACTTTAGACAGACTTTTATCTTGAGGATATGATCACAATCAGCTCTTAGATATAAAACGGAAATTGTGTGGAACTCAAACATTAAAGATGAACAGATATGTGAACAGTCATAATTTTGACCTTAAATTTGAATTGGATAAGATATTTTTTGTGTCGAGGTATTCCATTTTTTCTGACACAATGGAGAAAATTATAAGAGGGTTGTGGCATGTTGTATGTGAAGATTTAACAGTTGGTCATCTTTTTCCAAAGCACATCACTTTCTCTTATAAAAGGTATCCATATTTAAAGGAAATACTAAATAGAAAATTTGAACCCTTGGCTGATGGTAATGTTGGGATGCATAGTTGTGGCCAATGCTCAGTTTGTGATAAAATCAAAAACATGCATGGGGTTAAAATAAATGGGAAGAAATATATGGCGTTTGAGAGATTTGATTGTATGTCTTTTGGTGTAGTATACATTTTGGGATGTGACTGTACCCCGCCTATGTGGTACATTGGTCAGACCACCAGGAAGGTTAAGGTTCGCATTTTGGAGCATTTGAGTGACATTAGGAGGGGTAATATGGATAGTCCAGTAGCCACTCACTTTTGCAATACACATAATGGTAACATTGAAGGTTTCAGATTTAGTGTACTTGCCAGGCCTCATTTGAGCATAGGAAATTTTAAAACTGCTTTGAATAAGCTTGAACAGAGGATGATTATAGGGTATCACACATTATTTCCTGTTGGAATGAATTTAGAAAATGGATGAAAATCATTGAAGTAATTTTGAATCTTATAATATATTTATTTCATATTTAATTATGTACATTAATATGTAAGTTATACGTTTCTATTTTCCTGAAATTTATAAGGACATGAATCAGTTAAGTTAAACTAAAGTAAATTAAATTGATGTAATATTTAAAATTGTATTTAAAATTGTGATAAAATAGAGAATATTTTCATGTTTACACATGTTGGATTTTAGTCACAGTGTGGATAGGGTTAAAAATGTTTGATGAACTGTTGAATTGATTTATTTATTGATTCATTGCTTAATTGATGCATGTATAAAAAGAGTATATGAAATTGTCTAAATGTGTTCCACTGAAGGCGAACTGCCGAGGTACCAGGACAGAAATGATGGATTAAAACTGCTTTTGTTGTTCCACCCTCTGACTGCTTATTTCGTGGTGTATCTTTGAAGAATTTGGTCTTTGTTGCTTTGAGTATCATGGGGATACCAGTTGGAAAACACTGGAACCACCACAATGCTTAAAATCAAACAATTTTTTTTATTTTGAGTAAAAAAAAAAGCGCTTACCACAGTAAGTAATCGCGCTTCATCAGTTACAAAATTTAAAACTTAAAAACATTTAATATATAAAAAAAAAAAAACAACAAACAAACAATCAATCAAGTGGGGGATACCCTTTCAATTCCCCTTGAACTTTTTTTTGCCTGACTTTAGATGTTAATGCATTATCTGTTATGGACAGGGTTTGACTAACATCACATGCACTTTACTGCCAGCAGGTGTGGTCCTAGCTCATTTCTGCATTAAGTGTAAATGTAAAAACATATGTGAGCCTTATTAAATATACAAACATCAAGGAATGAAAGTAGTTTTTTTACATTGGGCACTTACTATCAAATGTCAGCTTGACCCTTTCAATTTCCCTTAAATGTTCTTTTTCATTACTTCAGATGTTAATGCATTACGTGTATTCCAACAGTACGAAAGCAGGGATAAAAACTGAAGTGTGTGTCTGTAATGCATGAAAAACAGGAAGAGGATTTCTTAAAGTGTTCCTGTTCCTGAAAGTAATGCAAAGTTTCTGGCCAGTAGTAAGGAATTTCAAAAGGAGCTTGAAGTGTAACCTGCACTCGCTTTCAGTGCAGCATACAAATTACGCAACCACGAAATGCTGGTTGCAATAATACGCACATATCAAGGGAACTCAACATAACAGCATAAGACTGGAAGTTTCTGGCTTTCCAGTAAATCCTTACATATTGGTAATGAACCTGGAAAGGGACAATCAGACAGCTCAAAACTCTAGCAGAAAATAAATTACTAGATGTAAAATCAGGAAATGGATGTTTGAGACGTCATTCACTGACATAACCAGACTACAGGAAAGAAAGATTTGAATTCACTTTTTGGAGTCAAGACCTCATCGCTGGATTTCATCGACTACGGGAATATGTCATCTTAAAAACTTTTACAACTTGATTAGTGTTCTATCACTCTACTGCATATAGTTCAACTCTATTTTTAAAACAGGAATACTTTTAAAACATCCTACTTATTATATAAAAGTATCACCAATACAATATGTAGCTAATAGTCTACAAGAAAGTAGGAAGCTCCTACTTTATTTAAGATGTTTTATAAATAATATCTTTTCTTCCTTTGTCCCATGTTTGCTACACATGCACCCATTTCATTTTGAATGGAACAAACAATTTTTTTCTGCTTACAAATACAATTATGTGAGCACATTACCCACAAATATCACAGGACAGTCCTGTTGAAAGAATTACATTTTTATAACTACAAAAGCTCCAGAAATCTAGTTCTGTATTCTTGCAGAAAATTTACCTAACTCCTGCAGAACTTCTGAAGCTGCCCAAGTAGAAGTTCAAATTCTAAAACTCACAACTAATTTTTCAAGGACGGGGCAAAAAGAGTTGCTATTCTATGGAAACACACACACACACACACACACACACACACACACACACACACACACACACACACACACACACACACACACACACACACACACGCATAAATCATCAGTATGAAAAAAAATGGTCTCATTGCTCTAATCAAAGAAAACGTGGCAGGACACTGCTATTCCTCTAAAACCTTTTATTAAAACGTAAAACACAGGATGAGCGCTTTCGGGATACAACCCTTCATCAGATAAAGCTCTCAACATTACTGAACATTTTAAAAGAAACATGATCCAATGGTAATCAGTAAAAAACCCGCCTAGACTCAGCTAGCTCTGTTAAATGCTTAATATCCCCTCCTCTGTTGTTTAATCTAACATTAACTATTGCCCTAAACTTAAACCTATGTGTGGGGTGGTCTTTCACATGTCTACACAGGGCATTTCGCAAATCACCATTTCTGATGCTGGAGAGGTGCTGCAGAATCCTCACTTTCAACATGTTATTGGTTTTCCCCACATAAAAACAGGGGCACAAACAACATTCCGCTAAATACACTATATCTGTAGTTCGGCATGTGGCCCTCCCCTTCAGAAGGAACAGAGCTAGCTGAGTCTAGGTGGATCATTGAGCTAATGGCCCATAGAAAACCAGGATTAAATGAGGTAATACCCATGAAGCCCGCCCTTCAGAATAGGCGGGTTTTTTACTGATTACCATTGGATCATGTTTCTTTTAAAATGTTCAGTAATGTTGAGAGCTTTATCTGATGAAGGGTTGTATCGCGAAAGCGCTCATCCTGTGTTTTACGTTTTAATAAAAGGTTTTAGAGGAATAGCAGTGTCCTGCCGCATTTTCTTTGGATTATCTTGGTTTGTCTCGCTTGGCTGGACTTAGGCACAGCACTGAATTTTTCGTTGGACTTGTATTTTTGCTCTAAGCAAAGATGAGATCTAGGCAACTGTCAGCACTAACTTGTTTCCTGGAATGAAGACAAATTAGCTAGGCAACCACCATATGATGTAACAAGGTGTGTAAATTACTGCATCATCTTCTATAGCAACTGCATCAGAAGCTTCTAGAGTCTCAGCCTCTGCTAAAGAGATCAACGAATGAAGTAAGGAATGTCTCACTGGTCTTACAGCTAATAAAACTTTAACAGATAACTGCATGCTATAAGACTCACTATTCCATCAAAGGAATTTCACAGGTAAAACTGATAATAATATATTGAAATCTTTTGTTTTTTTAAACATCTTTATTGAATTATTACTTGTGCCACAGGCAAACTTACACTTGTATAAAAGTAATCAGACCATATTAAAAAGTTCACATTTACAAACATTATATATCACATATATTGTTGTTTTCCCAAACATCTTTATTAAATTTACACATATGACAAAAGCAATTTTACATTTACATAAATGAAAAACATACAAAATGATATCACTTTAGTTACGAACAGTTTACATCACAGACACAAATGAAACAACTGTAGTTGTAAACATTATACATCACTTATAAACCATCCAGTCATTGTCAGTTAAGAGTTATATAGCTCATTCAAACCCTGCCTCAAACCTCATTCCTGCTCTACATATAATGTTTCCACAATTCCCATTTTTTCCTATGTAGTTTGCTCCCACAATTCCCATTTTTCCTATGTAGTTTGCTCCCTCCTTTTTCTAAAAATCCCAATTCCAGTTGTTTTATCTCTGTTAGTATATTCTCTACTTCTAGTAAAGTTGGTCTAGACTTTGATTTCCATTTTCTTGTAATTGTTTTGTGGCAGCGACCATAATTAGACTCACCAAAGTTTTATTATGTCTAAGCAATTCCAATTCTGTAGTATAACTCAAAACAATTCATCTCCCCAGTCAGTCCGATCTGCTCACCCAGCATCTGTGACAGAGCGGTCTGCAGGGAATCCCAAAGGTCTGCCAGCTCATCAAATCTCCAAATAATGTTCCCAGCTACCTCTTTCTTGCCCATCACACCTCCAACATTTGCTATCCACCTGAGGAAAAATTCTTTGGAGTCGACCTGGGGTATAAAAATACCTGTGTAAACACTTCCAGGCAAAGATCTTAAATCTTCTAGACTTCTTTGCATATTTGGGAGATATACATATATCCACCCATTGCCTCTTTGTGAATTGCTTATCCAATCTGTCTCCCCAATCCTTTCTAAACTCCTCTGATTGATTCCTATAATTATCATGCAATATTTTATATGCTTTATTAATTATTCCTTTTTTAACAGCAGATTCTGTTCTTGATTCTATTAAAAACTCTACCAGTGCTGGTCTTTCATTTAGGTCCCCCCTATTTCTTTCTTCTTGCCTATACTCTGATACCAATCCTTGATAGGGAAGGCAATCTCTAACCTGCAGTCCCAATAAATTCTCGGCCTCTTCCCATTCTATTACCTCTCCCTTTCTAGTTATTCGTTCCCAATACCTTCGTTCCTTTGCCAGTTTTCTCCAATAAATTCCAGCCCTCTCTTGCCTATTATCTGTATCCTTGACCACAGTCAACCCTATTGTCAAAATATTTTTTCTCCATTCTCGTGCTGATTTGGTTCTTAGCATACTCCCTCCTATTTTATGAATATAATACCTTGTGTGATTTTGGTTGTTCCCCTTAAGAGTCCGCATCCAAAATCCCAATTTCTCCTTATTTCTTGAGCTTCCTCCCTGTGTCAGAATCATTTCTTTTCACTATGAATTATAGCTTTCTGCTTGTGCTATGTATAACAGCCTTAACCGTGTTGCTCTAAAATACCCTCTCAAATTAGGTAATCCTAGTCCAACTTGTTCTACTGGTAGAAACATCTTATCCCACTTCACCCTTGCTGTCTACCCTTCCCAGATAAAACCCTTCAACTCTTTTTAATTGCTATCCACAACTTCTCCTCCAGTTGATAAAAGTATGCCTGACCTGTGTATAAGGCTTGTTCTCCTTTTGGCTTTTTCCTGGTTAGGGGTCGCCATAGCAGAACACCTGTCCGCTCATGATTGGCAGTGGAGTTTTACGGTGTCAAGTTGCCAGCCCGGCGCCCAACCTTCCACAAAAGGCCCCATACACACACTCACGAATAGGGCCAATTTAGAGCATCCAATCCACCTACAGCATGTCTTTGGGATGTGGGAGAAAACCAGAGCACCCAGAGGAAACCCATGCGACCAGAGGGAGGACATGCAGACTCTGCACAGAAGGCACCCCAGCCCAGGATCAAAACGGAGAACCTCTTGCTGTGAGGTGGCAATGCAACTGCTGCACCACCGTGGCCACCCATGACCTGTGTATAAGATTAAAGGGACTAAAACATTTTAATGGTTTGTATCTTAGTATTCACATCCATATAACAAAACTTCTAGTTTCTCAATTTTTATATTATCTTCTGTTAGTCTCTTTCCACATATCCTTAGCTTCCACCACAGAGTCATTTCTAATCCATACTCCTACATACTTCATGTTATCATGTCCCCATAAATATGGATATTGTTGGACCAATTATTGTGTGGGTACATAATTTACCACAATTGCCTTTGTTTTAGCTTCATTTATTTTGTATCCCAAGAAAATCTGAAACTGTCTTAAAATGTTCCACAACACTGTAATGTCCCTTTCTGGTTTTGTCATGTGTAACATTTTTTTCCTCTTACAGATGCTGTTCTCAATTTCCCAATGAGCACACCTGACTAACCCTGCTTTACTTGATCTCCCACCCCTTTGCATCTTCCTCGTGGCAAGAAATATAAGAGTTCATCTCACCTGCAGTGAAACTATTAGTTTTCATAATCTTCCTGGTGTACTATGTAAGTTTCTGTAGTGTAACACTTTAGTACTTATTTGACTAGTGGCACGCTCACTAACTCAATCAAATATTGTTGGACTCCCCTACCCTTTTCCCCTGAACTTTCTCTCTCCATTCTTCTCTCTTTTTAGCAACTGCTAATACCAATAGCTGCAAAACTATACATAACTAATAAAGCAGCATGTGTTAGGTTGCTATTACCTGCGTAAGTTTCTTACCTCTAGGAACTGTCTACTCTTAACTGCTCCTCTTGAGGCACACATTGTAAACTGATTGTTTCTACTGTGGTCTGGCAAGCTGCCTCAAGGTCTGTGCCTGCTCCATTCGGGCTCACGTTGCTCCCCTAGCTTAACCCCACTCCCATCCACCCCCACACCAATTACATTTATACATTCCATAAGCTCCTCCCTTTCCTAACACCCAATCAACACCCAGACACCTACACCAGTATCCTCCTATTCACTCCTCCCTATTTATCTTCCTTGTTAACATCTTCCTTCCCAGAATCTTCCTCATTCTTCTCCTTAACTATAGTACCACAAAACTTTTATAACATGTGCTATACATCAAAACCTTGTATTACCTTAATATCCCTTACCTCCATTCTTCTTTTCCTATCCCACACCACCTCCCTACTTACTATATTCCACTCCCCAACTTCAACATTTTCCACATCACCCATTGCACTCCATACTAATACCAATAGTTTATCATACATTTCACCCTCTTTATTCAACTTCTATACTTGGCACCTGAAAAAGACTAGATCTTTTGTCATCATAATCAAACTAAAATTAATTTGCAATCCCCACCGTAGGCCTCTCTTCATTACTCATCCCTCCATAATTACATGTCACTACCAGGCCCTCTCTCTATGTGGCGACATTCACCCCAACCCTGGACCTAACAACCATTCTGCCCAAAACCTTTCTTCTAGTGCCAATAACCTCTGCTTCACTTCAATTAATGTACATAGTATCTGTAAGAAAACCACCGAATTCCATGCCTGACTCTCTCACTACTCCCCGGACATTGTAGCATGCAGAGAGACCTGGCTGAAACCACATATTGCTAACACCAAAATAATCCCCCTAGGATATAATACAAGTGGAAATGACTGGCTACATAAAAAACTTGGAGGTGTCGCATTAATCTACCATGACACTTTAGCTGTTACACCATATAATAAACCTATACCAACATTTGGAAATATGGAATTATTACTAGTTAATCTTCACAGCAACAAAAGAAAACAATTATGTATTGCTGTACTCTATATTCCCCCAGGTCAAAACATACCTACTCTGTAAGATCTACTATCCTGGACCACCCTCAATATATCAAACAAAACCATCATTCTTGGTGACACAAATATAAACTAACAAACTCTCATCTCTGCCTCCCCAGTAAATAGTATTAACTTACACAGGTGTACTCACCTCATCTCTAACCCCATTCATAAGGTAAAAAAAGCAAACAGAATAACCCCTAGACTGGATATTTGTCTCATACTTTCAAACATTCACCAAGCAGGGACCCTACCCAATACCTTTAGTGACCATCTTCCTGCCTATACCCATAGAACCCAACCTCGAATAGACAAACTGCATTGTCTAAAAACAACTAGGAATCTTACCCATTTTAATGAACAACTATTCTTAGAGACACTAAAAACCTACAACTGGTCCCCTACCAAATTTCTCTCACTAGATAAAGCAGTCAACTATTCAATAAAGTCTTTTTAGATATTCTAGACAGTCTTGCCCCCACACGTACCAAAGGAGTAAATATTTAACCGTGTCCCATGGCTAATTAAACAATCTAAACAGTTACTTACCTCCAGGAATAATGCCTGAAAGGAATAGCATAGAAATAGAACCCCATAACTTGAACTCAGGTATAAACAACTTCGTAACAGTGCCAAAAACCAAGTCATCAATGATAAAACAGCCATTTCTCCATTAAACTCACTACCCAAAAAAAAACCCAAACTGTTCTGGAATTCCATTTTCTATCCTAAATCTTGGTACACAACACAACCCCTCCCCATCTCCTGACAAATACCCTCAACAAATTGCCCAAGCATTCAGTTCTCATTTTATTGATACTATCCAAAAACTTGTTAATGTTTTCTCTCTACAAACTAACAAAAGTATAATTGGCAACATAAACGACAATACACCCTCAATCCACACACCCCACATCAACTGCAATTCCAAAAAACCTATCCACTCCAATATTTACATTGCAAGCAGTACCCACCTCTCTAGTTCATAAACTGCTCTCAAAACTAAATCTATGATTCCCCCTCTTCCAATGGCCTCCCAGCTGAATACTTAAATCTTGCAGCAGATTCTATAGCTCTTCCAATTAGCATTCTCATTAACCAATCAATCTCTGAATCATATGTCCCACAATTATGGAAAAACTCAATTATTACTCCCATTCACAAAGATGGTAACACTAGTGATCTATCCAACTACCGGCCCATCTCCCTACATGAAAGTAACTATCTAAAATTCTACAAAAATGTATTCATTGTCAACTGCAAAAGCATCTCACAGACAATAACCTACTTGCACCCACCCAACATGGTTTTCGGCCAGCACACAGCACAACAGCCTTACTGTCATCTACCAACACTGTATACAAAGCTCTTGATGCAGGCCTACTGACATCAGTGATCCTACTAGACCTATTAAAAGCATTTGATACAGTGCCCCACTCAAAACTACTTTTACAACTTGAGACTGTAAACTGCTCCCCACACACACTAACCTGGTTCAATAACTATCTGCACAACAGAAAACAATCTGTTAGATGGAAAAGCAAGCAATCAGATTATCTACTCAACAACACAGACGTTCCACAAGGGTCTATTCTTAGGCCCTTATTTTTAACATATTTATTAATAATCTCCATAAAGCATCCCTGCAAAGTACACTCATTCAATACGTGGACGAGTCAACAATACTTATGTCCTCTAACAACATCTCAGATCTCCTAAAGTTAACACAAAATGCATTAACTTCCATTGAATCCTGGCTTAACGAAGTTCAACTGCTACTTAATCCCAAAAAAATCAAAATTTTTACTCTTCAAACCAAACCTCTAACTCTAGACTTTAAAATATCCTTTCAAAACAATACAGAAATTAAAATTGTAAACACAGCTGAACTACTTGGCATCACATTTGATGACAAACTATCCTTTGAGAATCATATACTCAACTCAATCAAAAAGACCCATTTTAAGCTTGGCAAACTTTATAGACAAAGTCTATTTGGACAAGTCTACCAAGCTGAAACTAGCTAATAGTCTACTTCTACCCTCCCTCCACTAAGGTTGCCCCATTTTCACTAACCTACACATATCTCTCCTGAACAAACTGCAGTCGTGCTACTATAAAATAGCTAAGTCTGTCTCCAACATGCCAACGCGCACACATCATTGCCTGGCCATTGAATCTATAAACTGGTTTGAGTTCCCTCATTACCTACATTACTCCCAACTTACTCTCACCCACAAACTACTAAACAATGCAAACTAATGCCCATCCCTTCAAACTATAATACAGACACACACCCCTACTCGACATCTTAGGTCCTCTAACAAACAACTGCTAACCATAACTAAACCCAACAAAAGAGCTGGACAATCTCTCTATTCCCATGCCATTGCCAAACTTTGGAATTTGCTCCCTCTCTCTATTACCCAACTAGACTCTTTAAAAACATTTAAATTTGCACTAAAAGAACACTATCTCAATAACCTTGTCCGTTCTTGTAGTCATATGACTAAACCACCTTAAATGTTTTGGCCACTATAAACTACAAATACTTTTACTAACTTAATATAGTTGCAATTTACACTTTCTTCGTATCCAATCTCTCTTGCTTTATTTCTGTGGCTGAATAAACAGAATTGATTAAACAGTATTCTTACTTATGAGAATATACAAACAGAATTACTAATAATTTAACACACTGGGTTTATTTTCTTGTATACCTCTATAATATTTGTCTTTGTATATCTACTTCAATTTGTGTTATGTACAAACTTTCTTGACTTCAAATTTAAGCTGATGTTATATAAAAATTTCTGAGATTGTATGGAGCTGTTTTTACCCAGGCCTCCACTGAAAATGGATCGTTGGGCCCAGTGTACCTTCCCAGTCAACAAATGTCAATAAATAATAATAATAATCTGCAAACAGAGACAGCTTTTCCTGACTACCATACCAATTATATCCTTGAATTTCTGAGTCCCTTATTTTCTTTGCCAATGGTCCTAAATATAATGCAAACAACAAAGGGGAAAGTGAACAACCCTGCCTGGTTCCTCTACTCAAGCAGAATCAGAGAGGACCTCACCCACTTATATATCACATATATTATTTATCATATAATCTATGCAAAATCGCATAAACTGTTCAATTTCTGCCTACTCATAAACCTGATTCCTCCACCAAAATATGTTTTCTGTGGGTCTGCTTTGATTCACTGAAAACTCATTTCACTGAATTTCAAAACACTCACAACAAATCTCTGAAAGGTCAAATCACTGAAAACTCATTTCACTGAATCACATTTCACTGAATGTAAGTACTGTTGGGCAAATAAAATGCATATGTCCTTTTCCCCACTACAGTGGGATCCTGGAGATAGTATATATAGTTGGGGGGCACAGCTCCCCACAGTGGGGGGTGTGAGGGGCATAGCCCCCACCTACTTTTGGTTTTATATGGTTAGTTTTCAGTGAAATGAGATTCATAAATATAAAAGCTAAGTAGGTGGGGGGCTACATCTCCCACCCCCTATATAAACTAACTCCAGGATTGCACTACAATCACAGTACTACTATCATACTCAACTTAATCTTCATCCCACCTCTCCAGCATCCTCCTACTCAAAAGGCACCTTTACCCACTACTCCTCTCCCATATCACCCACCTTCTTCTCCTGTACTGAACTCACTCTCCCCAAAATCACACTCCACCTCTGTAATATCCTTCAACTCTGGCAACATTCACCCTAATCCAGCCCCCCACAACAACTCCTCTACACAACAACACTACCCATACACCCCAGCAAGTACACATCCCTAATTTCAAACATCTCTCCTTTTACACTATCAACATCCACAGCATATTCAACAAGACAGCTGAATTTCACTCTTAGATATCTCAATACTCTCCTAACATAATCTCTCTCTGAAACTTAGCTAAAACCACATAACAAAGACAATGAATTTCTCCCCGGCTACATTTTACACCTCAATAGAACACATAAAAAAGGTGTTGGTGTAGCCATTATGTGCTCAGACCTCCTAACCTTATCCCCCGTAACCAACCCTCCCCCTTCTTTTAACCCAGATGAACTTATCATTGCTAACTGCAAGTTCAATAACACAAAAGGGATCCTTCACTGAATGGCTGTCCCCATTCCTAATGAAACCACCATGCTAGCTGATGTTAATATTAAACTGGCTTGCCCTCAGCTCTAACTCCTACTCCGCCAGCATTCACCTATATAGCTATACTCAGCCTATCTCTTCTCTCACTTTTCTTCACAAACCCACAAACTCCAGTTCCATTCTAGACTGGATTCTTGTCTCCCATCCTAACCTCTATCACCACCCCAAATCCTTGCCAGATGCTATCAGTGATCACTCTCCAAAATGTGTCCAAAGATTCTCCCCCCACCTCACTAGACCCCATAAATTTAAAGAATGCCATAAATTAAAGAACTTCAACCCTGAGACTTTCAATAATGATCTCTCCACTATCAACTGGCCCTTCCTCTCTGATCTCTCTCTTGATGATGCTGTTCACCAATTCAACTCCATCTTCTTAAACACTCTAAACTCTCTAGCCCCTCGCAGACTTATCGGAGTCAAATCACACTACTCTGCCTGGCTCACCAAGATAACCCAGTCTCTCATCCAAAACAGAGATTCTGTATGGAAACTCTGGTTGAAAAACAAATTTCTCGCACACTACTAAAAATATAGTAAACTCCATAACCTGGCCAAAAACCACAAACATTGATAAAAAAAAACTTCTAACACACACCCCTAACAACACAATCTACAAATCCCAAAAAATTCTGGAATATAGTTAACCAAATTCTCCACCACAGTAACCCCTCTACACCTAATCTCTGCCCTAATAACTCACCCCATGAAACTGCTTCTATCTTCAATGCATACTTTATTGATACTGTATGCAAACTTATGCCTACTTCCAACCCTACCAATCCCTCACCTTCCTGCACACACAATACAAAACTCCTCATTCTCACTAAGTCCCATTTCCACTAGCTACATTAAAAAAGCTTCTTTACAAACTTAAACCATGTTCCCCATCAGCTGACAACCTAACTTCAATCTTTCTAAAGACAACTGCCAACTCTACAGCTTATCCAGTTTCCATCCTCATTAACTACTCACTCTGTGAATCCACTGTCCCAACTCTCTGGAAGAAATTCCACATGATACCTATCCACAAAGGTGAAAACTCTGTAGAATGCTCTAATTACCACCAGACTGCAATACTCTCTCCACTCTCCAAAATTCTTGAGCATTGTATCCATACACAAATCCTGTCTTATCTCATGCTAGAAAACCTCATCACTCCTACCCAGCACGGTTTCCGCCCCCACCACAGCACCACTACCGCTCTCATCTCCTTTACTAACTCCATCTCCCTAGCCACAGACAATAATAAATTAGTGTCCTTCCTCTTCTTAGACCGCTCCAAAGTCTTTGACACTGTCTCCCACTCCATCCTCTTACTAAACTAACTCAAGCAAATTTCTCTCTGCAACTACTTCATGGTTTACTAAATACCTCAATAACAAACAGCAATCCATCAAATGGCTCTCAGCTCTATCTCCCTTTCTCCCCATAAAAATGGGCATCCCAAAAAGCTCTATTCTAGGCCACCTCCTTTTTAATATTTTTACTAACCAACTCCACACATCCTGTCCTCAGTCATCCCTCAAACAGTATGCAGACAACTCCACTATCGTCATTGCCAACAATCCTTCTAATCTGCTTTCCCCAAATGAAACCTCCTTTAACCTCACTGAAACATGGCTTACTGACAACCAACTCTTCCTTAACCCTAAAAAGACAAAACTCCTCCTATTCCTACCCAAACCTCTCTATCATCTTAAATCCTCTTTCACCATCTCTTCCCTAAACAACATCATAACCACAAGTGAACCCCAAACAAAGTACCTTGGCATAATTATCAATAACCAACACAACTCTATAAATAAAACCCACCAAAAGCTTGGCTTACTTTATAGAAATCAAAGGTTTCTCACCCCTAACCCCAGAATCGCACTTGCCATGGCTTATCTGCTTCCTAATGTCATGTACTGCTCACAAGTCCTTACTAACTTACAGTCCTCTCTTCTATCTAAACTTGAAACCACATACGACAAAGTAGCCTGATTTGCAGTTAACATTCCACCTAAATGTCATCACCGTCTTGCTCTTCAGAATCTCAGCTGGTTAGAATTTCCTACCCAGCTGGTATACTCTCAACTACATACATATATATATATATATATATATATATATACACACACACACATATATATATATATATATATACACACACACACACACACACACACACACACACACACACACACACACACACACACACACATATATATATATATATATCTTGTGTGTTTATGCATTATGTATATATATATATATATATATATATATATATATATGCGTGTGTGTGTGTGTGTGTGTATGTCTATATATATATATATATATATATATATATATATATATATATAAACAGTAAAAAACAAAGCAGGAGGTAGCAGCCGCAGCTATGTAGAAAAACAGCTTTATTATTTTGTGGCACCATCCACTTCATCAGACAATCAAAAAAGAGTAAAACATAGCATTTATACCAAGACTTTCATTGCCATCAACTACCCAATTAATCCTTAAAACCATATACCTAGTATAAAAAGTTTTATACCTAGTGTGAAAATTTTTAAAAGCTTAAAACTGAAAACAGCTTGACAATGGAAACAGCATATCACATCATACAATTTAATACATACAATATAAAAGTATAAAAATGTATAAAAGAGTATAAAAGGTCGAGGGGGGATGGTGGTACTACCTACTATTTCTTTAAATCTCTATTTAGAAGAATGGGTTTAACATTAATTTTGTCATTCAGGCCTACCCCAGTGTTAGCTTGTAGCCTTATAATCCATTCTAGTTCCCTAGTTTCTACTCTATTCCTAACATATCCACCTCTATTGTCGATATAGACTTTATCTATTACTAAAAATAAAAATATGTGTATCTCATCATGATCCCTCACATGCCTAGCTAAGGCATTTGTCTCTATTCCTCTGGTGATATCATATATATGCTCCCTCATCCGGTCTCTCAGCCTTCGCGTTGTCATTCCAACGTAGAAGGCAGGACAGACTGTGCAGTGTGCCAAGTATATAATATTCATACTGTCACAGTTAGCTAATATTCTGAAGGTAAACTCCTTCTTTAGATCTGAATGTAGAAATCTACTTCCAGTGTCAACAAAGGTGCAGTAATTACATTTATTGCAGGGGAAGGTTCCATATCTGACTGCATTTTCTATTCTTGTTTCTATTGGTTGTGGTCCACATAATAATCTTTTTATAGATTTTTTATTCTTAAAAGCAAATCTCGGGGTCTCACCAACCAGCCTTTTAACATCATCATCAGCACATAGCATATTCCAGTTTTTTCAATATACTTCTTGTAAAGATCTAATGTTACTCGAGTAGGATACTTGTACTCTCATAGGTTTCTTACTAACAGTTCCTCCATCTATGATGGTATCCATATCTGAAAAGTATGGTTTACCTGTTCCTTCCCTTGCCTCAGATAGACCCACTAATGACTGTTGTATCTCTTTTTCATTGTACCCTCTATGTATGAACCTTTCCTTCAAGTTCTTGATCTCTTCCTCATACTTAGTTTGATTAGCTGTAAGTCTTGATGCTCTCAGACCTTGGCCTCTTACAGTGTTCTTAAATATATGTCTCGGGTGCATGCTCTGTCTATGGAGATAGTTATTCCTATAACATTCTTTTCTATAGATTTCAGTTTCCAGAACACCTCTATCTTTTTGAAGTATCCTGACATCCGGATAATCTATAACATCATAGGAATGCTTCACTGAAAACTTAAGGAAGCTGGTACTATTATCTATTTTGTGGAAGAAGGATAGAAATGAGGCTACATCACCTCCCCATAAAATAAAGAGATCATCCACAAATCTCCTGTAGAACTTCAGATGCCTTCCCATCTCAGTCAGTAGGAATTCTTTCTCCCACATAGCCATAACAATATTTGCATAGCCATTTGCATATGATTTGCCCATGGCCACGCCATACTTTTGTCTATATAGATTTCCTTCAAACAAAAAGATATTGTTCTCTAATATCAGTTCCATCAACAGTGAAAATAAATCAATAACTTGTACATCATATGTTTCGTCTCCCATTAAATACTGTTTGAAGAGCTCAACACCTGTACTATTAGGGATGACTGTGAATAGAGATTTCACATCCAACGTAATCATGAGCCATCTATCCTCCACAGCTATACTCTTACAAAATGCATACAGATCTTTTAGAAACTGTTTTGTATCAATTAATATATATACATTCTTTTTCAACACAGTTTTAAGGTGGTGCTCCACAAAAATGGACAACGGTTCAGTACACAAGCCCCTCCCTGATACAATGGGTCTCATGGGGGGCACTCTGGGATGTTTATGTATTTTAGGGAGTCCTTGTATGATGGGTAGAACAGGTTTGTCTACTATGAAGTACTTGAATAGCTCTTGGCTAATAACTCAACACTGTAAGCATTCAAATAATGCATTGTATATTAACATGCTGCTTACATGCACCTGTTGAATATCTACTTTCTGATAAGAAATGTCATCATTCAACATTGTCAGCATAGATTCCTTATAAAAAACATAATCCATCACCACTAGAGAACCACCTTTATCAGATGGTGTCACTGCGATGGAACGATCATTACACAAAACCTCCAAAGCTTCTTTTTCTTCTCTGTTTAAATTATAGAAGCATTTCTTAAAAATACCACTATCATGCATCTTATATATTTCTTTTATACATGCTTTTTCGAATGTCTCAATAGCAGCATTGTTTACAGGAATATAGCTACTTGGTTTCTTAAAAATGTTCACACAGCTATTACTCATATTATTGTCACCAAACTGAGATTTAAGCATAAGATTCCTAGTAAACATTTTAAGTTCTATAATATTGTCAGTCATATCCATTCTACTTGCCGGTACAAAGGATTTCCCTTTGTTCAATACACATCTCAGAATCAGTGATCACTGCCTTAAGTGATATGTGATATATTCCATACTAATGGATGTTAGATTGTTGTCACATTTTCTTGAGCGTCATAGGTTGTTCCTCTTCTATGAATGCTTTCCATTTCATCCTTCCTCTGCTCGTGGAGCGGTTCCGAAAATTTGTAATTCATATATGATACGGTGAAGAAATAGCCGTGCTGTCAGATGGAATTGATGACATACGGCTACTGTTAAAGTTAGTAGATACATTTCTTTCTGCAAATTTGCTGCAAGCTCCTCTCTCAGGCCTCTGTATCTCACTGCTGCTTGTGGAATCAGAGAGAGGTGTGGTAGGAAGTGGCATTACAGCATTAGAGTTCTCTAGAGTATCTCTAACAAGAGAATTGGCAGGCTCAATCGGTTGCTTAGGAACCAATTGAGATTCAATGGGCTGAGTAGAGCTACTGCTACTCACAGCATTGTTACGCTCTCTGGGCCAAGCAAAGACAAGCCCACCAGAAAAATCTTGTAAGTCCCTTTGCACTTTCTTTTTCTTATAGCCCATCAGTTGCTGATCATAAACAGATATAAGTTCCAACACATAGTCTAATTTTAAATCAACAATAGCATGCGGATATTTTTCATCGAGTTCTGTTTGCAGTTTACATACATTGGATGATATAGTGAGTTCTTCTGGCTTAAAGAAATCTATTAGTAGCTGCATATAATTGCGACTGGTTTCTAAGTTAATCTGCTGCCACTTTAATAATAAATCGTTGTACATAGTTCCATATGTGGGCATTTTCAGTACCCTTAAGCCCCGAGGGACTATATTAAGCTTTAGACAGGCTTCAAAGTCTCTGTGACTGAAGCCGTTTCAATTTCCGTAAATCATTCTCAATTTTAAACAAGTCTTTTCTCACTGCAGCAACGACATACTCACTGTTCTCTTCTTGCTGCAAATGTTGCACTAGAGGCTGTACCTCTAGCAAGGGGTTGTTTTTGACCTCAAGAAGTTCATGCAGGTTCCTTTGTATAAAATTCCTTTGATTTCCCTTTTCAAGGGCATAATCCAGTTCAATAATAGAGACATTTCCCTCTGCCATGTCCAGCACCACTCGTAATGTAAATGAATCCGCAGTTAAAACCAAACGGTGCTGTCAAGAGTTACCTCCAACAATGAAATGAACAGTAAAAAAACAAAGCAGGAGCTAGCAGCCACAGCTATGTAGAATAACAGCTTTATTATTAAAAGAGGTGAGCGCTTTCGTGGCACCAGCCACTTCATCAGACAATCAAAGAAGAGTAAAACACAGCATTTATACCAAGATTTTCATTGCCATCAACTACCCAATTAATCCTTAAAACCATATACCTAGTAAAAAAAGCTTTATACCTAGTGTGAAAATTTTTAAAAGCTTAAAATTGAAAACAGCTTGACAACAGAAACAGCATATCACATCATACAACTTAATACATACAATATAAAAGTATAAAAATATATAAAAGGATAAAAGAGTACAAAAAGGTCGAGGGGGCGGGGGGTACTACCTACTATTTCTTTAAATCTTTATTTAGAAGAATGGGTTTAATATTAATTTTGTCATTCAGGCCTACCCCAGTGTTAGCTCATAGCCTTATAATCCATTCTAGTTCCCTAGTTTCTACTCTATTCCTAACATCTCACCTCTATTGTCGATATAGACTTTATCTATTACTAAAAATAAAAATCTGTGTGTCTCATCATGGTCCCTCACATGCCTAGCTAAGGCATTTGTCTCTATTCCTCTGGTGATATCATATATATGCTCCCTCATCCGGTCTCTCAGCCTTTGCGTTGTCATTCCAACGTAGAAGGCAGGACAGACTGTGCAGTGTGCCAAGTATATAATATTCATACTGTCACAGTTAGCCAATATTCTGAAGGTAAACTCCTTCTTTAGATCTGAATGTAGAAATCTACTTCCAGTGTCAACAAAGGTGCAGTAATTACATTTATTGCAGGGGAAGGTTCCATATCTGACTGCATTTTCTATTCTTGTTTCTATGGGTTGTGGTCCATATAATAATCTTTTTATAGATTTTTTATTCTTAAAAGCAAATCTCGGGGTCTCACCTACCAGCCTTTTAATATCATCATCAGCACATAGTATATTCCAGTTTTTTCAATATACTTCCTGTAAAAATCTATTGTTACTCAAGTAGGATACTTGTACTCTCATAGGTTTCTTACTAACAGTTCCTCCATCTATGATGGTATCCATATCTGAAAAGTATGGTTTACCTGTTCCTTCCCTTGCCTCAGATAGACCCACTAATGACTGTTGTATCTCTTTTTCATTGTACCCTCTATGTATGAACCTTTCCTTCATGTTCTTGATCTCTTCCTCATACTTAGTTTGATTAGCTGTGAGTCTTGATGCTCTCAGACCTTGGCCTCTGCGGATGGATATATATATATATATATATATATATATATATATATATATATATATATTTATGGGAACACTTTGTATGCTTGAAATTCTAAAATATCGAATTTTAGACTCTCGAGCCTATAAAGTCGAACGGACGGAAATCGCGAACCCGGAAATATCGAATGCAGAATGTCGAACCTATGGTACGGATAGCACATTAGCTAAGTGTACTTTTTTAGGGTTTTGGGGAGGGTTTGTGTGTGTTTGAGTGTGTTGGGATGTTTGAGGTGTGAGTTAGGGTAGGTGTTGTGCAGTGTGAATGTGTTAGTATTGGGAGTGCTGGTGTTTGTGTGTATGTGATGTGTGTTTGTGCGGGGCTGTGTGGAATGTGTGGTGCTGGGTTGTGTGTGTTATGGAGTGCTGTGCGACTTCAGAGTTAGTATATATTAGTAGGTGGGGTGTGGAGGGCACCATATACTAAGGGTAGGTAGGTGTGTGTATGTGTTTGGTTGTGTTTGTTATGTTTGCTGTGGGGAAGTGTTGGGAGGTATGTACGTTCATGTATGTAAGTGTTTTCCAGTGTGTGATGCATGTTTTTCAGGATTTTGTGGATTCGCGATTTTGGGTGTCGGGTTTATGCATGTTTGGTGTTTCGGGTATTTGACTTCACAGTTTTGAGATACTGAAATTCGATATTTCAGCATTTCGAGATTATGAAGTGAATCCATATATATGTATATGTATATGTATATATATATATATATATATATATATATATATATATATATATATATATACACACACACACACACACACACACACACACACACACACACACACATATATATATATATATATATATATATATATATATAATAATAAAACCGCAAACTGTGAAGGCTTAGAATTATAACAAATAGAACTTCAATGGACTAAAAGAAAGGCACACTGACGCTGAACGGATATTAAGCTTTCATTTTTGTTAAGATGCAAGAACTCCCTCAGAATACAGTAAAATGCAATAATCACTAGTTTAAATATATACAATTCTAGCATGTAAATATAGTAGCCAATAAACATAAAACAGTGTTTTTTTAAAACAATAAGGAAACTGCATATAATAATAAAAAAGCAGATCAAATGACATAACATTAATGAGTACAGTGAATAAGATGCTGAAGTGAGCATGCCATTAGTTGTTCCAACATAGGAACATTTAATGTTTAAACTCTCATTCAGTTCCAGAGATGCTTCAGCATTCAATAACTGTCATTTAAGTTCCTTCAGTTCAAGAAAAGAGTCACTGTCTCCGAAAAATGAATCAATCTGTTCTAATGCAAAGAATTTTAATTTACTGAACTGTGTACACACAGTACTATGTTTGGCAAGGGCATTATTTTCATTAGAAGCTTGAATTTCCCCCAGGTGTTCCTTAATGCGATCTGACTGCTTGCGTTTGGTTTTACCTACATAGAAACATCCACGAGACATACACATACCTGCATAAATTACAAAGGTTGAATGGCAATGAAAATATCTAGAAAATGAAACTGTACAGTTGCAATGAGAAAAACGTATACTTGTCACCAGTAAAAATAAAAGGACAAACAATGCATTTACCACAACAGTACATGCCTATAGAGGAATTATTCATAACATGAGAACGCAATAAAAAATGTGAGTCTCTATTATCCACATGTGAACGAATAGTCCTAGGCTTTTTAAATGTAAAATGAGGTGCATTTCCTAAGGCAGAACTTATTGGTGGGGAATCAGAAATAATGTCCCAATTGTTGGAAATAATTTCCCTAATAGCAGACATGTCCCTGCAAATAGGAACAGGGAAATTAGATTAGATGGAGAAGGTTCTGTAATACAGGGTTGGAATCCATATTTTAGAATAGGAAGGTATTTGCTATGTCTAGCTGCTGAAACTTCTTCACAAATGCTGTCAATTAAAGAAGCACGGTAGTGCCTGATGAAAAACATACGTTTCAGTAATGAGGACTGCACAAAAAATTCTTCGTCATGACTAACCAACGTAGACAGTCTAATAAACTGATCCTTAACCAAATTCTTCTTCATACAGAATGGGTGTTAGCTAGTAAAATCCAGAAAGCTGATTTTATAAGTGTCTTTTCTAAATACTGTTGAAAAGATAGAACCAGAGGGAAGTAACATAATTTTCGTGTGTAGAAAATTAACAGTCTGACCCTGACTTGAAATAATTAGATTAAGGAAACCTATACTAGTTTTCAAACTAGAGGTAAAAAAATCAAACTCATTTTTGTTACCATTCCATGCAAAAAATATGTCATCAATGTAAAGTTTGTAAATAAGCATGTGTTGAAATCCAGGTAGACAAGATCAATTTTCATTTATTTAATTTTAATTTTAATTGCTGAAGATCTTTAAAAACATACAGTACAATATTTTATTTCTAGACTTGTCTGTTTCATAACATTGTACCAAAAGGTCTACAACTCACTAAAAAACTTATACAACAAAACTGGTCTTCAAACACTAAGAATCATCAATGTGGACAATAAAGAAAGACTTGTATAATTGAAAGGACAAATTAACAGACTTAAAGCAGAGATTCCTGTCTTTCTAGTTGCCCGCCTCTTATGTTAATCTGACCATATATCTCATTTCTCTCTACTTTCACTGGCTTATGTGAGTAATCACAAAACCATCACTTTTGAAATCCCACCCCTTCAATTATTTAAATTTATTGGCCATCCTACAGTATTTCATAGTACCAAAATACAAAAGTAACCACCCCTTTCAGTCCATCTTGCTGTTTTAAAAATAGTAACTCTCCACTAAACCTTAACCTTTTAAACAGGTAAAACTCAAGTTACCTACTTTCATATCTAACTTCTCTAGTGCACACTGCAGAGTGCATTCTTTTCAATCTTACCTTTAAGCATCCCTGTTACTAGCACTTTCTCTAATACCTAAAAGATCATCTCTACTTGACTCCAAGTAGACTTTTCTCTATCTGTTAAACCTAGCACTTGCTCCTACAGTACTTATTACCTTGATACGGCACTCTTATAGATAGCACCCCAAAAAGGCAAACCCCCATTTCTCGTCACTCACGTCCCCGGAATCTCTTTTAAAGTTTTTGTCTAGTCCTTCTAGCATGTCGAGGATCAGTTGCTAGTGTCCTCTCCTGCTCAGCTGGTGAACCTGGGAATATTGAGGCAATGTTACAATTGCCTCATGTACACAGACAACCCTCTCCTCCTCCCACAAAACACAAATACATGCGAGATGCAACTATACGGCCAAACTGGAGGCTGAGCTCTCTCAACATAGGACTGGCAAGACCAGTCAGGAGGAGAAGGTTACCACACACACTATAGACCAAGTCTCACATAGTACCATCACAACCTCAAATCATACACATAAACACACAAAGACATACTCGGCGGCTCTGATCAAAAGTCTACCAAAACAGCAGAGGCCACCAAAGCAGACACCCAAACAACCACCACCTCAGAACACAACACCTGCAACACATAGACCTCACAGTCAGAGTGTCAAACAGTCACAGCCCTTAAGGCCAAACACAATGCCAGACACACTAGTCATTGGTGACTCCATAGTCAGACACACTGACGTCCCGCCACCAGACTGAGTAAGGAGAAGGTCACAGTAAGCTGCCTGTCGGCGCTAGAATCCGCCACATAACGCAAGCACTCAGGTCTCTCAACAGCAGGTACAAATATGACTCAGTCATTGTCCACGCTGGTGTAAAGCGACCTGAGACGTCTCCTTGGACTACATGAAAAGAGACATTGAGGAGCTCTCTGATTATGTAGCCCAGGCAGGTATGACCCTGACCTTGAGCAGTATCCTACCTTCACCAAGAATGATGCCACAATACAGAGATAAGATGATCAGCTTTAACAATTGGCTTAAACTCTGGTGTCATTCAAAGGGGATCCAATGTCTGTCTGCCTGGGATGACATGCTGGACAAGCCACGCTGCTTCAAGGGACGGCTTGCACCTGTCACCCTGGGATTCGGATATTGGCCAAGGCTCTTGCCACCCCCATAGTGCCTTTTTAGGCAAAGCTCAAATTCTAAACCTACCACCCTAGAACACAAAAAAGGAAAAAAACTAAGGTAATGCTGCTCAATGCCAGAAGTCTAAATCTCAAAATGCACGCACTCGAGGCCCTTCTCAGTATGGAGAACATCGATGTCTGTGCAGTGACAGAAACCTGGTTCAAGGCTCCTGAGAGCACCCCAGCACTATCAGGTTTTACCTCTTATCATGCTCGGCCCCAAAATCCGGACAATACCAAGAAAGGAGGGGGTCCATATTCATCAAAGACACCCACACCTCAAGACTGGTGGCAACGCACAATGCATCGGAGACCATCCAGGTGCAATTAACCATAGGCAGGACTGCTCTGCAAATTGTAGCATGTTACAGGCCACCCTCACAAACTCAGGAACCTCACATGGCCTTCCTGAAAACACTAGAGGGATAAATGTATCACCAAACACCATCATACTAGGTGACTTCAATTACCCTAATATAGACTGGGAACACTACTCAAACCCAAACACCTAGCCCAAAAGTTCCTGGAATTCATAAACTCAAATGCCATGGAACAACTAGTCACCATCCCCACAAGAGGAGAAAACATACTTGATCTCATCATCACGAACATGGGAGCACAATGTTCAACACCGAAGTATACCCCTCACTGGTGAGATCAGATCACAAACTAATCTCGCTGGAGGTCCTCATCCCACCCCACCTGAAATAAAAAGACCACAGTAAAGAACTTCTCGAAGCCGACTTCACTTCTCTAAAGACTAGTGTGGTCTCCTTTAAGGCCCCGAGCCGACGGAAAACAGTACTCAAGCCGCTGAATCACTTACAAATGCCTTCTACCAGCACCTGCAGGACTGCATGGATAAGGCAATCCCAAGCAAAACAAAGACTCTTTGTACAAAGGCAAGCGTCCACTCTGGTGGACCCCAGCCATAAACAAACTCTACAACAAAAGGAGGAAGCTACTACAAGATAGAGCAAAATCCTTAAAAGGTAAGACACCCTTGATCACTATAAGTAAAAACTAAGAGCTCTCATAAAATCATCCAAAGCAAATTTTGAGAGAAAAATAGCTAAAGACTCAAAAGACAATCATAAGGCCTTCTTTAGCTATGTTAGAAACCTGGGAGGAAACTCCCAGATATGCTCAGAACTAGTTCAAAATGATGTGAAGATTACTGATCCTACAGACATTGCCAACATACTGGCTGACAGGTTCAGTGCAAACTTCTCCCCTCCCCAAAAGGAGAGATATCTATACCAGCGATTGCAGCCCCCAAACATCTCCAACACCCAAGTGAGAACTGCTCTCCAAAGCAAAAACACAGCATCCATGGGACCTGATGGTGTCCCTGGCTGTGTGCTGCCTGAACTCAACGAGGAATTAAACCCACAGCTAGGACAGCTGTTTAATCATAGTCTTACCTCTGGATACGTACTCCAGGAGTGGCGCACTGCAACTGTGGTCCCACTTCACAAAGGCGGTGCCTCCACCGACCCTGGAAATTACCGGCCCATTAGCTTGACAAGCCTTATCTGCAAAGCCATGGAGAGGATCATAATGGACCTCATAAATAAAGACATAGGGAATTTGCAGACTTTGGATCCATCCCAGTTTGGCTTTGTCAAAGGCAGATCATGCCTTCTAAACTTGGTTGACTTTTTCAAAACAGTCACCAAAGCCATTGATGAGGGAAAGGCAGTCCATACAGCCTACCTCGATCTGACGAAGGCCTTTGATACAATACCCCATTCGGGTATCATTGAAAAACTCATCATCTTAAATGTTAACCCATACATCACAAGATGGGTTGCAAACTGGCTGAGTGACAGAACCCACAGGGTCAGAGTTGCTGGCGCCATGTCAGACTCAAAGCCTGTCACAAGTGGTGTACCACAGGGCTCAGTCCTGGGCCCACTCTTGTTTGGCATCTACTTTTCCGAAGTACAAGCAAACACAGGAGGGTTATGGCTGACAAAGTTTGCAGATGACTGCAAACTGGGCGCCATAGTAGAAAACACATCTGACACAGATATCCTTCAGAAGGGTCTCACAATAACGGATAACTGGTGCCAGAGCCATGGCCTAAAGTTAAATGCCAAAAAATGCATAGTCATACCCTTCGGGAAAAACAAGGTTACCCCTAGCTACCAAATAGGTGGCAATCCACTGAGTACAGAAGAAGTTATCAGGGACCTGGGGACCCAGGTTGATAGTAGTCTGTCATTCGACACCCATGTAGCTAAAGTAGTTAGGAAGACCTTCTACATTGCCCACCTTATCATGAAGGGATTCTCATCTAGATCAAGGGAGGTCATAGTCTCTCTATACTCATCACTCATCAGACCAATGATTGAGTACAATGCCCCATTCGGAATGTATCTGACCCGACACTTGCAGCAGCTGGAGAGGCCACAAAAGTTCCCCACCAAAAGGATAAAGGGTCTCAAACATCTGTCCTATGCTGCCCGACTGAAAGAACTCCAGCTCTATTCAGTCGCTCAGTCGCTACGCTTGCTCAGAGGTGACCTTTGCTAACATATAAGGCCATGTCAAACCCAGATTTGATGAATATGCTTCACCTCAAAAATCTAGATCCGTCAGAGCCACAAGGGCGGAGACTTAAACCCTCGACACGGCTATTAATAGGGTGCTGGAGGGATAGATTCATCACCCAAAGACTCCCTATGCTGTGGAATAAAATCCTGGTATATGTGAGGCAGAGCACCTCGCTGGCCTTGTTCAACAGAAATCTTGACCAATGGATGGGAGATCGCAGATATACCCCAGGGATTACCTCAGTGTCACTGCTCAACAGAGGCACAGCAAAATAATGGGTATAGTTCCCCATACTAAAGGGGTGGCGTAAGCCACAAAACTATGGGCTAGGCTTGTAAATGCCCTCGGGCAGATAGCCTAGTATGAACCTATGAACCTATGAACCTATAAGTGGTGTGTACCATTTTACCTTCATCCATAGCCTTGGTGACTTTCTGGGAAAGGTCCACCAGATTAAGCAGGCAAGACCTCTCTTTGACAAAAGGAAATCGGGTCTGGTCTAGTGTTTGGAGAGTTCCTATGTCATTATTGATCAGGTCCATGATAATTCTCTCGATGGCCTTGCAGATAAGACTGGTCAAGTTTATGGGTCCTGTAGTTCCCTGGATAAGCTGATGGGCCCAACTTGTGGAGAGGGACTGTAGCAGTCCTCCATTCCTTTGAGACAAGACACATCCAGAGACTGTGGTTAAAGAGGATTTCTAGTGGTCCTGATAGATTCTCGTTTAAGCTATTTAAGAAGCATCCTGGGATGTTGTCAGGACTCATGGAAGCTGTGTTTTTGGCTTTAGCAAGTGCAGCAAGGTTCCCTCGTAATGACAGGTAGGGGGATGGTTGCAGGTATTTTTTTGGGTGTGGCAGGAGGTGATGAGGGAAGAAGTTTGAACTGAACTTGTCAGCCAGCAGGTTTGCTATAATTTCAGGCTGGATGGAAGTGTTGCCATTCTTGTTTGACTCTTCACATTGCTGAGGATATCCCCTGCAGTTATGAACATAATTAAAATAAGCCATATAGTTATCTTTTTCTCATACAACAGAAAGAAAACCACTGTACCAGATAAGATCCAATTCCCGTTCCAATGAAATATAGTAAAAAATTCAAACAGACAGAGGACCAGCATGACATAAAAACAAACACATTAATTAAATAAACCAAATTAAAAAAATGTAAGTGCTTTTGCAAAGATCCACTATGCTTCATCAGATATAACCACATCAAATGACTGCTCACTTTTTGAAATAAAATGCATCCAATCATATTCTGAGACCAATTAACAACTAATAAGTCTCTCTAAGTAAACCAAGTGAGTATATACCACCATACTAAATATATATATATATATATATATATATATATATATATATATATATATATATATATATATACACACACACACAGATATATACATCAGTATAATAATGCAACAAAAACTTTGCGGGTCTTCACCTGCTCAATAAAATTGCTACTCATATTACCATAGTAACAAACAATCTCAATACGGAAGATGTAAAGAAATAAATCTGGATCACTTGCGACATATCCAACTCAATTAGTTCGCTTTGGCAGATCTAACTAGCTCTCTAATTTGTTTGTTTAGACAGATGAGGGACTTTTTGTACTGTTTTATCTGCTCCTTCTTGACTTTGGAGAGAATTTCTTTCCTTTTGTTGAATAGCCTATTTATGATAGGGATCCACTAGGGTGGTTTATTTTTGCAAGTAATCATACATTTGACTCGGACAGGTACTGCTTCCTCTATGCAGCTATGAATGTGTTGTACAGTGCTTTGTGTACAGCTCAGAGTAGGCCCACAGTGTCATCCTAGTTTGCAGGAGCTTGGAAGTTTAATAAGCTGTCATTTAGTTTGAGGTAATTGGCCTTAGCGTGTACTGTGGCATCATCACTGGTGAAGGTAGAATGCTACTCAAGGTTAGATTCATACCCGCCTGGGACACATATTCAGAGAGCTCCATCATGTCTAATTTCACATAGTCCAATGAGGTACATCTTAGGTCATTTACATCAACATGGACTATGACAGTGTCATATTGGTACTTGTGGTTTCAAGACCTAAGTGCATACATGATCTGGCAGATCCTGGATCCAGACAGACAGCTATGATCTTCTCCTTGTTTAGCCTGGTAAAGGGAATATAAATACTGTATGCCTTACAATGGAATCTGCAATAACTAAAATGTTTAGCTGTGTGTGTGGGCTACTATGTTTTTCAGCGTTATGTGTTGTGTGAGGTGCTGTCTTTCTGAGTGTAAGTGGGGCCACTGAGATATGTTTTTAGGAGGTCTTGGAGGTTTGGGTAGATTACAAGTGAGTACCTCTGCATATGTGGGTGTAGCTGTTTTTTTTCCTTAGTGTTTATAGTGAGTTTATAGTGAGTGTTTATAGTGAATGTTTTGGGTGTAACGCTGGCAACCTGGTTTGAATTTTTTGTGTGTGTGTGATAGCTTTGCCTCCAATGACATTGAGTTTGTCTGTTCTAAAATTAAATGGTTATCAGTTAACATGAGGCAGTTAATACACTGCCTCAGGATGTCTATGTCCAACAGGCCAGAAATAGAGATGACAGGGAGGCACCTATCCATTAAACCAAATCTTTAGTAGATGGGAAGGAGTACGGGAGAGTAGCTTAAATGTCTAAGTGAGAGTGTTTAGTAATATACTATCAGATGACGCGCAGTGGTACTGTCCTCTGCTCAAACTGGCAGCTTTCTGAGCAGCTATGAACACTGGGAGACTATGCTGAGAGTATCCTAAACAGGACTTTAAACTGGAGAAGTTTGCTTATATACAATGCACGGGTAACTGCGTTTGCACAATGTGTAAATGTGAGACTTTTATACCAGCAGGGTGAAAGACTTTTACACAGTTAAGCCCTCAGGCCAATCAGTTAAACAAGCAATACGCCTTCCACCAGCTCCCACTAGAGTGCAGAATAAAACCCTCTTTAAATGTAAAGCAAACTTGTTTTGAGCTCAAGTGCAGTAACAAATGCTGTACAGCAAAAGGAAGAACTCCTGAAGTATCTGGAATCCTTGGAAATAAGATCACAAATACTGAGGAAAGGTTCCCAGATACAGAAAATGTGTGCAAATGTAGAACTTTTGCAAACACAGAAAAACTTTGCAAAACTTATAAATATTTTGGAGAACTTTTGCAAACTCAGAATACATTTTGCAGTATCAGAGGAGGTTAGGAAATACAGTAGTGTTTAAAGACCTAAGAGCAATAAAGTAACAAACAGATAGGGTTTCTTTAACAAGTGCAGGCTGTAAAACAATGAATAATTCAACAAAATGAATAACTGCATCACAGAACTGTTAAAATAGCACCAAGATAGTTAGAGCAAGTGCAAAAATACTTATATCAGCTTTGTTGGTCCACAGATGGCTTCAGATACAACCCAAGGTTTTGTAATCACAGGTGCCTAAGCCAAGCACAGGGAAGCAAGCATTTGCTGTTCTATTTCAACCAGAACAAATGCCAAGTATAGCAGCTACATGACAAACTGTTCAGCAGAACCATAGCTAATACTAACAAAGGTCATCCAATATATCAGCTATACTAAGACCAGGAGAGAGAGTCATAATTCAAATTCATAAACACTTGAAGAAACAAGGTCTCAGCATTTCTACTGTGCAAATATTTTATAATGTCAAAATAAGAGAAGGTCTAAGCCTAAGATGGAGCAGAAGAAAGCACTTGCACACAACTGTTTGTTTTTAAACACAGTCTACAGAAGTGACTAAGAACCTACCATTAAATGACTGTTTAAGTAATGATGCACTGCAAATGCCCTAACCTGAGACTGTTCGAGTGCCCAATTCATACATGTATCTTAATAATGTCATGTACTGGCCATTTCCTCAGTTACAAGTTTTGTTGCTGGCAGCCAACATGATTATGACCATCCACAAGATGTAACTTTAGAAACATCTAAAACATCATTATTTGCTAGTGACTGCAAACTATTGAAATATAGCAGAGTCATTTAAAAACTAGCCAGATGAAATGATTATGGTACACACTATGGTAACGATACCTGAATCATAATGTTGCTGTATACAGTTTGCAAAGTTTTTTCATCAAAGAAATGAAGTATGTACGTCATATGATGTCCCATAATCTACAGTACATTTTAGCATATACATGTATATGCATGTTGCTGCTCATCCGAGAATTAAGCTTAACAGACATTTAAAGTATCCTTAATACTGCCACAAATATGGTGTACTTGGGATGTCATCAGAGTACATTTTGCTTAGGCAGTTGCTAATATTGCACTAAATGATGTCATTAGTCACCAGCTCCTGTGTGTTTCTGTGATTCTTTCCATGTTGTAGGGGCCTATGAAGAAACTCTGAAACCCACATTTTTGAGAACAGCATGACAAACAACTGAGAAACACACTATTCCTCTAATGATTACACAGGGTCTCCCCAGTAATAAATTGTACACACCATCTAAACAAATAATACAGTAGACAGCATGCACTAAGTGCAGTACACTAATCTGTTCAGACTAGCAATACAGGTCAGTAGTATTAACAATGGTGGATGGTACTTAACTACAGCTCAGGCAGCCAGAGTATGATCAGTAGCTTGGGTGGCTGCTGGAGATGGCCTTGAGGACCTTGAGGAAAAGGAATGATAAAGCACTGTCTGCTCTCCTCTTCCAGAGGAGAAGGTGCTGGTACATTTCAAGGCCAAGGAAGAGAAACCACTGTTGTGGTGAGTAAGAGGGCAACAAGAGGAATACACCATAACATATGTGAGGAGTTTCCCTTGCGGCATCATTGCACACACACCTGGGAGATGTCAAACCTGAACATCAGTGGCTGGTAGGGCTACATCAAAAAAACAGCTCAGACACTCTATAAATAGAGTAAATAATATTTCTTTCAAAGCATGTCAATGTACAGCACTTGATGACAACAGATCCTACTGCTTAAAGCCTCAACAGAAACACAAAACAACCCCATATTAATTTGGTCAACTATCAGAAAACTTCT
Source organism: Protopterus annectens (assembly GCF_019279795.1). Taxonomy (NCBI): domain Eukaryota; kingdom Metazoa; phylum Chordata; order Ceratodontiformes; family Protopteridae; genus Protopterus; species Protopterus annectens. Next base: position 619,877,378 of record NC_056731.1, on the reverse strand, counting down.
CCAGCCCAGTAAATCTATCACTCCCACACCCCACAACAAAAACATAAGGAAGACATCTCAATGCAACTTAATTCATATTTCATAAACACTATTCTTTCTCTAATCAAAGAAAACACCCAAAACCCTTCTACATCAACCGCATTAAACAACAACAATGGCTGTCAAATGGAACAAAGACCTTCCACTATCTCTCCCAGTCTGAGTTGGACTCCCACAAGGATCAACACCGTTTCCTCTCCTAATCAACATTTTCACTAACAATCTTAATACTGCAAACAAACTTGGATCCGCAATACAATATGCAAACAATTTTTCACTTATTTGCTCTGCTCTAACTCCAAAACATCAAGAAATCGCACAGTTCTTCTCTGCTAGAGAATCTTGGCTAGAAAATTCCCACTTATTTTTAAACCTAATAAAAGAAAAATAACGCCCTTTACTCCTAAGAAATACAACAACCTAAAACATATCTTCCATATATACTCAGCAAACAACACTAAAATTTATGTGGTTCCTCAGACTAAGTTACCGGTAGTCCTAATTGATGACAACCAACTAAAATTCAACCAGCACCTTCATCAAGCCATCAAAAAAAAAGCACACATCTTGGCTCCCACAACAGGCTTAAGCAATATCTCAAAGAAAATACCAAAGAATCCACTGCCAGATCATACTTAATCCTATCTCTTTTCTACGCATCTCCTATTCTTATTAATCAAAGGGAACAAAGCGGTGATGGTGCAGCGGTAGTGTTGTTGCCTGACAGTAAAACGTTGTCCTGTTCGATTCTCAGCTACAGCATCTTCTGTGTGGAGACATGCATGAATGGGCGTACCTTCATTGAAGGTTGTGCATCAGGGCTGGCAACTCGGCATGTAAAAATCTACTGCCAATCATTAGCGGACCGGAGTTCCACCGTGGTGAACCCTAACTGGGAAAAGCCGAAAGGCCCAACAACAACAATAAAGCCTAAATTTGTTTTTGTTGTAAAACTGAGAAAGAAAACAAGTTAATCAAGATTTACATAAAAGTTAATATAAAAAAATTAACAATTCTCTTACTACAAGTCTCTTTCCAGAGCCAAGTTTCTGCTGCTCAGCTTCTTGCCTGGTGTCTGCATCAGTTGCCACAGCAAGTGCCTGATACCTGCAGTCAAAATAAAAATATATATATACATATATTTTAGAGTCCATTGAGGAAGTTAAGTAAACGAAGCAAGCTTAACATTTCAGTTACCATTATATATTTTTCTGTTCTTGTTGCTACTATATTTGCAGTTCAGTTAATCACTACATGCAGTTGAGAAGTGAAGTACAGCACTATAACAAACTTGTGCAATAGAAGATCTATAAAGGAGAAGTTATTTGCCAAATAATCCATCACTTAAGAGTGTATTCCCAGGCAAAAACAATGGGTGCAGGGTACTCTTCCACATCAGTGTTAATGCAGGTATTGCATTACAGTCTTCCTGTAATGCAAGTCTGCCTGTGATTTCTGTGTAACCTATGCTAGGAGGCATGCAATTCAGTGCGTCTGAGCAAGAAACTATTCGAAAAGTAAAGTACAGTTGTATACGATCTTATCTTAATGGTAGATGTCCATTGCAGTATTCATTACAATAGGAATCCCCTGCCAAAGGTGGCCCAACATCCAGCCAGTCTACCAAAGCCTTTAGGTTGCTTTAAGGTATGCTGTACATCACATGTATGCTCCCTGCATATAGCATAGGACATAAAGGTGACGTCCAGATGTGCCATCCTCAGAACTGAGAGTCCCAGTAGGAATCCCAACCAAGGAAAAAAGAGGTAACCAGTGCATCCAAAGGGAAAAGAACCAGGGGAGGAGGGAAGGACCGAATATTGCAACAGCGAAGGACATTTATCGTTATGGTAAGAACTTACACAACTGTACTACAGCCTTCCATTTCACTGTTGCAGTATTCTTTACAACAGGAAGAGTGCAAAAGCTCAGGAAGAAGAGAGGGAGGAGGATGGACCAGCAGAGCTCTCTAGCAATCCATGAAGAATAGCCATAGCAAAGCCTCCTCTAGCTCTGGATATCACATCCAACTTATAGTGCTTGGTAAACGTATGCACAGAAGTCCAGGTAGCTGCCTCAAGAATACAGTTAGTATCCATACCATTGAAAAAGGCATCTGAAGAAGTCATGCCCTTGTAGAAGAAGAAAGGATCTTGGCATGGAAGGCATAACAAAAAGAAATGGCTTTAGAAATCCAAGAAGAAATAGTTTACTTGGAGACAGATGAAACTAAGAATTTAGGAAAGGAAACCAAGAGCTGATCAGATTTACAAAAAGCCTTAGTTTTATCCAAATAAAATCTGAGTTGTTCATGCACATCCAAAGTGTGCAGTACCTTCTCACTAGCAGATTATGGTGAACGGAAAAAAGTGGACAGATGAATAGACTGATTAACAGACAACTCAGCCACCACTTTGGGCATAAATTAGTATGAAAGGACACCCTATCCTTATGGAATACTGAAAAATGAGGACAAGCCATAAGGGCTTGAAGCTCAGATACCTTTCTGGCAAAAGTAAGGGGTAACAAAAGTACAGTCTTCCAAGAACAATGTCGTAAGGAAGCTGAAGCTGCAGGCTCAAAATGGGCTGGGTCAATTTTTCTATAACAAAATTAAGATCCCAGGGAGGAGGAACAGGCTTCTAGAACCTAAAGGAGGTGATAAAGGCAGACAAGCAGACATAGCTGATAAGTGGGCCTTAACTGAAGAGTAAGCCAACCCAGCACTGAGCAGTTTACAGAGTTAACATAAAACCAAAGGAACATCCACAGAAACAGAAAGTGGATCCAGGTTACAAGAAAGACACCAAACAGAAGGATCCTATGGACATCCTCAAAAAAGGTGTCTGTATCAAATAAAAATCCTGTCACCCACAGTGTCGGTTGAAGACTTGACAGGTGAGGATGGATGAGATCAGTTGTCTTGTGTGAGTAGGTCCACTATGTGAAGTAACATGTGATGACTGCCCTTGGAAAAATGCAGAAGAGGAGGGAACCAGTGCTGTCTGGGATAAAAGGGAGTCACCAGCAAGATTTTGGGAGCATCCTGTTGCATTTTGAACATGACTTTTGGAATGAGGGGAAGGGGAGGAAAGGCACAAAGAGACATCCTTCCAGGAAAGAGAGAGGACATCCATCTTCCAGACCAGGGGACCTGGGACTCTGGCATAAAAACAGGAAGTTGTCTGTTCAGAGCGGAGGCAAACAGATCTACTTGAGGAGTACCCACTGGTGGACAATGTCCAGAAACACATCTCTGTGAAGCATCCACTCATGGGATTGTGTTATGGACCTGCTCAGAAAGTCTGCCACAATGTTCTGACCTGAAGGAATATAAACTACCTGAAGAGTCACACTATACTGGATAGCTAGTCCCCCACACTAGAAGAGCTGACCAGCAAAGGAGATAAGATTTTGCCCCCCCCCCCCTTGCTTGTTGACATACCACATCACTGTGGTGTCTGTAAACACCTTGAGACAGCCTGGGTAGAATAGAGGGTGAAATGTTGAAGAGCCAGCATTAGAGCTCTCAACTCTTTGACATTGATGTGGTCTTTCCTTTGTTGAGGTGACTAATGACACTGCACCTTCAGAGTGCCAAAAGATGCTTCCCATCCCACGTCTGAAGCATCTGTGAGCAGCTCCTGAGAGGGAAGAGGGGGTTGAAGAGGGAGCCCTGGATTGAGTCAACTGCTGAATCAACCAATACAATTCCAGCTTGAGGCATGGAAGAAGAGGAACTAAGAAATCCAGGGGGGTGAGAATCCTGAAGCCAAACTGACTTTAGAAACTACTGAAGTTTTCTCATCTGGACTTTGGTAAAAGGGATCACAGGAATGACGGAGGCCATAAAACCTAGAGCTCTCAGAAACTCCCTTGCTGTGATTAAGGCCAGAGAAGAAGGGACTGAAAGAAAGAAATGAAAGTCAAGACCTTGGGAGGAAGCAGGGATGCCAGCACTGGAATAGTCTGGATCCTGCACCCCAGAAATACATGAACCTGTGAAGGAGTCAGAAAGGACTTTTGGAAATTTATAGTGAATCTAAGGCCTTGCAGGAGGGAAATGTCAAAGTGAAGATGCTGCAGTAGAATTTCTGGAGAGATTGCCTGAAAGAGGAGGTTATCTAAGCAGGGAAAGATCTTTATCTCCCTTAGCCTGAAAAATGCAATCACATCAGAGAGTTATTTGGTGAATACCCTTGGGGAAGTAGAAAGGCCAAAGGGCAAAGAAGACAACGGAAAATGCCAGGAAGCAACAGTAAAACGTAAATACTTCCTGAAAAGGGGATGAATCGGAATGTGAAGATAAACATCCTTGAGGTCCACAGACACTAGAAAAGCCTGAGGAAGTAGCAGAGGGAAGACAGTCTGAAGGGACAACATTAAAAATGAAGGGACCTTCAGATAGATGCTTAAATGAGAGGGGTCCAGAATGGGTCTCCAAGTGCCCTCTTTCCTGGGAATCAAAACATTCTGGAGTAAAACTCCTTCTCCCTTTGAGAAACTGGAAAGATCCTGAAGCATCTCTGGAAAGAAAGCCAGCTGTTCCTGAGGTGGCAGAGGACTGCCCATGAAAGAGGGCTGAGATTTCCAGATCATGTAATACCCTAGACAGATAATGGACAGAACCCAGGAATCCTGAGTAATCTTTAACCAAACTGGAAGGGATAGGGTATGACAAACAGAAAGAGGAATGTGGCTGAGAAGATCAGGATAGTTACACAACACTTGGTTTGTCAGGAAAAAGGGATTTCTGTGTCACAGCAGTCTGGGTAGCTATGGCAGAAGAAGCCCTTTTACTCTCCCTTTTTACCCTTGGGAGGAGGAAGGTCAGAAATTCTCTGACAGGTCTGAGAAAGAACAGCCAAATATATCTGGACATATGGGTCTGATAACTGACAGCCCTAAAAGTCAAGGTGGCAGAGGCATAAACCTTATCTAGCTTTTCCATAATCTTGTTGTCTTTATCAGCAGGAAGAAGCTTTGTAGAAGGCAGTAACTGAGATGGCTTGCAAGATGTCACAGACATCACAGAGGGGTCAGGTGAAGGACATCTACATAGGAATTTGCAATCCCCAGGCACCCTATAAAACCTATCAGAGTTTTTGGGGGAAGAAAGTCAGGAGCCTGTGATGCAGTAGAAAAGGCATCCAACAAGGCAGCTAGAACAGGAGGGGCAGCAGGGGTCTAGGAGAGTATCTGCAGAAGCTCATAACACGTTTTCTGCACTTCAGAAACCTGGGTACAATTCCATTTAAAAAATTTCATCATCCTGGAAATTGTGTTCCCAAAGGAAATATCTTCAAAAGGAGTGTCGGGACTAGTGGACTCTTCCCAATCCTCAGAACCATAGTCTAAATGTGAAGGAATATGGGATGAATAAGTAAGGGATTCTTCATCTGAATCCCCCCTTTCTCAAAGGAATCCTGCTCCCTAGACCTTTTAAGAGGAGTATAGGACCAAGGTGGAGCAGGAACAGAAACTCCATGAAGAGGCTTCATAGCTATAAGGGCATTAAACAAAATCTGAGTGAAATTCTTCAATTCACTCCGAGGGTCCTTAGGAGCAAGAGAAACATTTGTTTTTTGTTTCTTTTTCAAAGGGACATCTGGATGGCACAGTGGTGGAGCGTTAGCATTGTTGCCTCACAGCAAGAGGTTCTCCAGTTCGATTCTCGGCTGGGGTGCCTTCTGTGTGGAGTCTGCATATCCGCCCTGCATTCATGTGGGTTTTCTCCAGGTGCCCCAGTTTCCTCCCATGTTACAAAGACATCCATCTAGAGCATTTTTCCCTGGGTCTACGCTGAAAATTGGCTTTTTTCCAAGTTGGACATTCCTGGTAAACACATGTTAAAAAAAAAAAAAAAAAAATCTGCTCTATAAAACTTAAAAGGCTCAGATGCCGATCGACATTTCATAATCATAGTTGGAACTTCCTCTCTGACCACCCCAAGGCCATTCATTAATAATCAGCCAGGGTTCCCCATGAACATCTGTAGCGGATGTCTTCAATGCCTCCAAGGACTTGCAAGCAGTCGGATCCATGCTGGCCTCTGAAGAGGTTGTGGCAGAGCAATCCAATGGAGGAGCCGGGCGATCCTCTGAGCTTTCATAAAGATGGAGTTTGGAGTGGAGGCAAGCAAGTAATGAGGATGGTATGTCCGGATGTCCCCTTTATGCCCTACGCTATATGCGGGGAGCATATGTATGATGTACGGCGTACCTTAAAGCAACCTAAAGGCTTTGGTATAATGATTGGATGTCAGGCTGCCCTTGGCAGGGGATCCCTATTGTAAAGAATACTGCAACAGTGAAATGGGAGGACATCTAGCAACAACCCAAAAACTATCTACCAGATTATATCTGTCATGGGGGACAGCAAAAATGCACCATGGCAGACAACACAGCACATGTGCATGCGTCTGTCTGCACACACAGACACAAAAATAGTTGAGGCATAAATGTTTGCTCAAATTCCTCTTCAGCTCTTTACATCAGACACCCAGTTGTCACAGCAGCAGGGATAGTGACTAGAACATTTCATGCAGACATAATTCAATTTTCTGGTATCTATTTATTTTGAACTCATGAAAACTATTTAAAAATTTACTTTTTATCATTGGAATAAGCAGGCATAATCACTACATTAGAAACATTAAAATACTAATGAAACAATTATGTTAAAGCTTAAAAAATTAAAGTACATCTAACTTAGAAGTAAGAGACCATACTATTCATCAGCAAGCTGTCTTCCATTCCTCCCTTCCACATACCAGCAGGCCACAGCTACCCAATCCATCACCTAGTACTATGTGCCTTAAGTGCAGACAGTAGTTGTTCAGAATCAACTGATTTCAGTGCTTATGCCCGATTCCTGCTCAGTTTGAGGTGACCAACTTCAGTAGCATAGATGTGTTCTTCCACTTGGGACCGTTTTTTTTTCATCCTCCCTGCATCACCTTACTAATGCATGTCAAACCAATTCCTGCGTCTAACCCTAACTCGAAACCTTACTTTAGGAAAACCGTTTCTGCAAGTTGGACAACACATGCATTCACATGGACTATCACTTTACCTAACTCTTACTCTATCCAAAACCCACAAATACATACATACATACACAAATTCACTCACTGACACACAAACACACGCACACACACACACACACACACACACACACACACACACACACACACACACACACACACCCCTCAGACACTCCAGTATAAACACACAAAAGCTATCCCACTACTTCTAGCATTGGCCACAACTTAACTGTGATGAATGGAACTGATGTAGTATGTTGCCATACTGTTTCCTGTCATGGAAGCTGTCATTAAGGCAGTAAGATGGTAGAGAGAAAAGGGGTATTGGATAGACTTCAATCTGCAGTCTCAGAAAACATATATTATCTCCATCAGGTAAAGGAGATGCAGTCTTCTCTGTCACAACAAGCTTGCTTCCCAAAGTTACTGAACCTTTTCCTGTGAGACACTCAGTAAAGGCTTTGTAACTTCTTTTTTTTTTTGTTCCCACTGCCAGATGATCATTAGCCAACTCTCAGCCAATCACTTCATTCTTTCCCCATCACCAAATGCAAAAGTCCTTTAGGAGGGGTCATGATTTAGACAGCCATCATGAGTAGGAAGGTTTTTATCTTCTACCCCCTTGCGCCTACCCAGTAAAAACCCTTGGGTAGAACTTTCAATGAATTAGACGTTTTTCAGATGAATCAGAAGCTCATAAAAGCACCTTTTGGTAATTTTCTGAAGAAGTCACTGAAGACGATATAAACTGTATGTATCAAGAAAATATAAAGGAATATTAATATTTAGCATTACCAAAAAATCAAGGCACAGAAAGTAACAGTCAAGCTAGTAAAGCAAAGCAGACTGACTATTTACTTCAGGAGGCAAAAAAGGAGGAGGAGAAGGATGTAGAAGATACAGTTGTATACAGCCTCTAATGGCCATGGTACTATACTACATTCATAAATCATTAGGGAGACCAGCCCAACTGCTGCCAAATAGGCCGAGGGACTAATATCTCCCTTCAACTGCTTACCATTTATATTATGAATTTCTGCAGCAAATAATCCTGATGACGAATTTAAGACCTGCACAATAGATTAGCATTAGTGCAACACTGGGAACACTCTCACGGAGCAAGCACATAACAATAATTGCACACTATTACCATTTGTTTTATTTTTAAAGGATCAAATCAAATCACTCACTTGTAGCTCTCTACTTGTCGACAAGAAGAGACTGTAATAAAGGCATCAGTTCGGCAACTGTAGCTGAGTGGTCCAGGTAAAAGAAAACCAGGCAAAAAGCGACCAAAAGCATAGCTCTCCTGTTCAAAGAACATAAGCATACCATCCATGGACTGAATGCAAATCAAGTCTCGCCCTAAAAAAATGCACAAAAAAGGAAAACAACATTATTATACAAAGTGTGTGAATCAGTTTAACTGTTTTTTTTTGCTATGAAGTTCTACTCTAGTTTCATATTTTTCACAACTGAAGCTCCAGAACTCTGTACGAAAGTTATCCCCAGCTTTAGTGTCACTGTGGTGTTTTTTCCCCCACAAGAAGGTTACATAGTACAGTTCATCTTCTCAGAATACAGGTACTAGACAGGTTAAATATCTTAATATGATTCAAACCACAAAACTCTAGTTTTAAATGGCTGAAAAACAGGTTTTATGCAAATGCTTTTTGTAATCAGATTAATAAAATGTATTAATATCAAAGGCCTGGAAGTGAAGAAGTGCAAAAGCAGGAAAAAATTTGGGGAACTACAGGACTAGCAGCCTAACAGCAGTGGCAGGGCTAATCTTAAAATATAATCCTGAGAGAAAGTCTGATTGTTTTCATAAAGGACATCAATTTCCAGGAATGCAGTGATGGCTCATGACCAAAAGTATCTCAAATTCAAATTGGATGCAGCTTTATGACTAAGTTAGATGAGAATTTGACAAGGGGGTGCCAATAAGTATGGCTTTATCTACACTAGACCAAAGCCTTTTGCCTCGATCACAGGCAGTGCTCTTCCATGAGTTTATTTTAGACATATCCGAGAGAAGGAAGAACCAGAAAAAAACTTTACTGATGGCACAAAATTAGATACAGTAATGAAGGATGAAGGAAGAGTCTAGGGAAGATTTGGAAAGTCTGTCCAAGGGGGCACAAAGATACTAGCTGAGGTTCAGTGCAGACAAATGCATATAAACCACAGCATACCTTGTGTACAGTTCCATGGGGGATCCATAAGAAAGTGATCTGGAGGATGTTGATCACACCTAGACCAGATGGCCAGAAGTGATGTGAGAAGGCAATGACAGAAAGAAACAGAATACTTGGGTGTAACCTCTCCAAGACAGACTCCAGAAGCAGGAGTAATGTTATTGTTTTACCATACCCTGGTCAGGCCACACCCTAACTATTGTGCAGTGGAGCAGCTGGGGGGGGGAATAGAGCTGGTCCGCCCCGGGTGGCACTATTGGGACTATTAACTTTAATATACTTTTAATTTAAAAAAAAACTTGTTTAAGGGTGTTCTTCTTTAAGAACGGTCCTGCAGCATCATGTCTGTGCGCGCGTTGTTCTTTCTGCCTACACGCAATTTGAAAACATTTTGCTGCCCTTCATTTTTCTGTTGCTGCTGCCCGAGTGTTGTTTCCTGCCCGATTTAATGCCCCAGTTAGGTATACCTAGTGGTTAGTGTTACTCAGGCTCAAACTCTGTACCTTGAGTACAAGAAACAAGAGCCTAAATTGTCTACCCACACCACCACTTGTGATTCAAGCTCTCAACTATCCAGATTTTCACAGAATATCTAGAATGTTGGTCTCATACTTTTGGTCTGTTCCTCTAAGAATTTGTGGTTTTCTGGCAAATGTGTGAGAACTGAGTTCACTAAATTATGATAGCCATTTTAGTTTCAGTGTTCCTATCTTTCAGGAAATGCATGGTAACACAAAACACTTTATTCTAGCAACCTTCTAAGATTATACAAGAAATGTTTAAAATGTGTCCTTGGTTTTGGGCCTTTGTTTTTCCCTCTACCCCAATAAATGTTGGCTTTTTCCAGATTTCTTGTGCTGCAAAGTTGAGAGATTAAGTTGAGTTTCAAGTGGATTTTACAAGGAACTGCGAGTTTCAGGGGAAGATAAGTTTAGTGCTGCGTATGTAAGTCTATTTGCATTGTTAGTAGCAGAACAAGTAGTATACTTGCATTTGATGCAGAAGGCTGTGGGTTCTACTCCCACACTATGTAGTGGATTGCTGATACTGTTCTGTGTTGTACTTTAAAGGGAGTGGATGCTACAGTCCTGTGAACGTCCTCCTTTGAGATACCTAGTAATTATCAACCTGTTATTTTATTTTATTATTTATTTGCTGTTGGTTAACCAGGATGGTCCATTGGGCCAAATGAACCCATTTTCAATGGAGTCCTGGGGAGAAAAGCTCCAACAAGAATACATGTTACAGAGATATACATTACATAGTATACAACTCATAGCAAGGTAAAGTTTACAAACAGTAGAATTATCCACGAAAATAATGATAGAGTGTAGTTATATACATTTTTTTTTTTTTTGATAGATGATATTTAGGATAGGATTATGAGCAAAATATAGGAGGTGAAAGTAATAAGGATAGAGGAAGTGGAGAATGATTATGTGGGGAGGGAGCAGGAGCATTCCCATCTGGATGTTAGGTAGGAGTGAAGTGTTTTTTTAAAGGTAGGAAGGCTAGCGATGGTGCGAATGGAGGGAGGTAGGGAGTTCCATAATCGAGCTATGTTAAAAGAGAGGAGCTTTTGTCCTGGGGGCGAAGGGGTCTATGGACTATTATTAGGTTCTGATTAGTGGATCTGAGAGGTCTTTGAGTCTGGTGAATTTTAAAGGTAGAAGAAAGGGTGGGACAGAGGGATGGTTGGAAGATGAGTTTGTGTGCAAATGTGAGTTGAGTGTAGGAGAGGTAGTTGGGAAGTTCGAGCCAATTTAGTTTATGCAGTGGTGTGCAGTGGTGTGTTGAAGCTTTGGTACTAGTGGCAAATTTGGCTATTTTGTTGTAGCACGTAGATAGTTTAGTTCTAATAGATGATTGTAGGTTAGTAAAAAGGGAGGCACCATAAAGGAGAGAGGGTAAGAGAAATATAGTAGCGAGATTGAGTTTGGTTGTTGATGAGAGGAATCGCTTGTGTCGATAGAGCAGGCCAAGTTTTTGGTGGGTTTTTTTATGTTTATTAGTAGATGGGACTCAAATTTAAGGTTATTGTTAATTTGAACTCCTAGAAGTTTGGTTTCGGATACCAGTTCAAGTGGAGTATTATTCTGACTGGTGATGGAGAATAGTTGTTTATCAAATGTGTTTGTTTTAGAGGGGGTAAATATCATTAATTTTGATTTGGCTGCATTAAGTGCAAGATGGTTATCTTTCATCCACAGTTCTGTGGTGGAGAATGCTTCTTTGGTGAACTGTAGAAGGGTTGGAATGGAAGAGGCTGCACAGATGATTGTAGAATCATCAGCGTATTGGATGATACTAGCATGGGGGATAGAGTGATAGTAATCATTTATAAAGATGTTGAACAGGAGGGGGCCTAATATGGACCCTTGTGGGGGTGTGTAGGAAAGAGGAGATGGCTTTTTTCCATTTGACAGCTTGTTGCCTGTTTGAAAGATAGCTGGTGAACCAGTTAAGAGTTGGAGGTGATAGGTTTAGCTTTGACAATATAGTGAGCAGTAGGTTATGGGAGATAGTGTCGAATGCTTTGGAGAGATCAAGAAGGATAGTAGATACAGTGAGACTGGAGTCTCTAGCTTTATTCACAGTTTCAAGGAATGAAAGGAGGGCTGTCATAGTACTATGATTAGGGCAGAAGCCATGTTGGGTAGGACTTAGTAGATTGTTGTCTAATAAATAGGGAAAGAGTTGTAAATGGATACATTTTTCTAGAATTTTTGATATGGGAGAGAGGATGGCGATGGGCCGGAAGTTGGTAATGCTAGTATTATTCCCTCCTTTATGAAGGGGAATGGTAAAAGCTTTTTTCCAGACTTGTGGAACAAGACCTTCTTGGATGGAGCGGTTTATTAGGATACTAATTGGGAGGGCGATGGCATCTGCAGATATGCTGAGGAAGTGTGAGGGGATGTTATCGGGGGCATTAGTGCATGGTTTTAGCTTCTTTAGTAGTTTTTTTTTAGAGTGGAGGTAGGGATTGGTTTCAGTGAGAATATAGGGGTTTGTGAGGTAGTAGGGTGATTGAGTGGAGAAGAGGGGGGTGTAGGAAGAGGGCAGGCAGTAGTAGGGGGTGGGTGGTTGCTTGAGAAGGAAGAGGTAAGTTTGGAGATACAGTCAATGAAAAAGGAGTTGAATTTGGTGGAGAGTTCATTGTCTTGTACATTTGGGTTGGGGTTTGGGTTTTCAGTTGTGCCGGGTTTTAGGAGGGATGTTATACCTTTCCAGAATTTTTGTGGGTCAGATTTGTATTTACTTTGGAGGGAAGAGTAATAGTTTTGACGGTCTGTCGAAATAAGCTTTTTTACTGTATTGTGAAGAGTTTTGTATTCATTAAGGGTAGTGGGAGATTTGTGCTTCTGATAGTATGACCAGGCTTTATCTCTTAACCGCATGGTTTCCAATGTGCTTTTAGTTAGCCAAGGGGTAGTTTTGTTTTTTATTCTTTTGGTTTTTAATGGAGCATGAATATCTAAAAGACTTTGGAAGGTAGTATTAAAGTGAGTGATTGCACTTTCAAGGGGGAGAGTTTTTAGGGGGCACCAGTTGACTGATTTTAAGGAGTTGGAGAAGGCTTCTGGGTTGAAGTTTTTTAGGTGTCTGAAAGAAATGTGTTTATGGGTAGCTTGAACGGGAGAAGGGAGGCGTGTAGCAAAGATGGGAAGGTGGTCGCTTAATGAGTCAGGGAGAGTTCCACTATCAGGGTAGTAGTGGGGGTGAGAGACTAAGATCCAGTCAATAATACTGCAAGTGGTGAAGTCTTTAGATGGCCTAGTGGAGGAGTTGATGAGTTGGGAGAAGTTATATAGGTTCATGTTGATGGAGGGGGTATGGGATTGAGTGGAGGACCAATTGATGTTGGTGTCTCCCATTATGATGGTTTCGTTAGATATATTGGTTGAGAACCAGGAGAGGATATCTTCAAGAGTAGAGATATTGTCTCCAGGGGGAATGTAGAGAGAGGCAATACATATATTTTTGCGCTTGTTTAATTGAAGCTGGGCAATTATTAATTCTGCATTGTTAAATTGGGGAATAGCTTTATTGTAGGGAGTAATGCATAGAGGGGCGGAGTAGAGTAGGGCTACTCCACCACCTTTTTTGCTGGTTCTGTCTGCCCTGATAATAGAGTAGTTAGGTGGGACTATCTCCTTGTCTTTGATATGAGGTTTCAGCCAGGTTTCGGATATGCTTAAGATATCAGGATTGTTATGGTGTAGCCAGGCTTGAAGGTTATGAATTTTGTTAGCTATACTTTGTGCATCAAGGGATGCAAATGTAATAGATTTAGATGTAGAGGAGGAGGTGTTTGGGCCTGGGTTAGGGTGAACATCTCCAGATAATAGAAGAGATGTTAGAATTTGCTTTATTTGGTAGGGGCTTTTCGTTTTTTTTGATAGATATTGTTAGCTGTTGGGTAATTGTTTGGGAGTTATATGGGAGTTATATATTACTCACTTATTATTGTTTAATGTAACATAGGTAGTTTATTCTTCAAGGGCAGCAGGCACTTTATTTGTAGATGAAACAATGAAATATAAAGTTGTTTGCAACAGCAACCTTTTCATTAGTTACAGATCTCTTTAATGTGGAATTATTTAGATGACTTTTACTTCTGCAGAGACTGTGCATATTTACTGATATTGGTGGATTGTAATGACGGATGTTTGAGTAGACTTTTATGATGAAAATGCTCTGAACTGGGCAGTTTTGTCATTATTGGTTAATACATTTTGTTTCATTGCTTAATGGAAAAACGTTCAAAACAATTAACTTAAAACATGCTCTAACAAGTGTGCAGTATTATACAAGGAATATAATTTAATACAATCAGGAGGATGAATCAAAGAACACATGTATGTGTGCAAGGGGCCTATGATTTGAAAACAGCCCAAAGGTAAACTTTATCCTCCACTGGCCAGATGCATTTTCTTTGAATGTGGGTTTCAGTGCTCTTTCAATGAATGTGAATTTCAAGAACAGAGACGTTTTAATGCTAAGTCTCTTTTCATTGTGAGACTGTATTGCTTTGCATATGTCCATCAGTGTATGTGCTATAAAACTTGAAGTAAAAGTTTTAAATGAAATCCAAATAATCACTGTAGAAGTTAAGCATTAAGCAGTATGCACATTACAGTGTTTATGGTAAATGGAGAGAAATAGCCAAGTAATGGGACACTGGAGTGCCTGCAGGGGGAGGACTGTGTATGGGGGGCGGGGGCATCTGACCATGGTTTTGTGAGGGGGGAGGGGAGGCAAACTCAAGCTATACCACTGCAACTGTGTATAGTTTTAAAGGCCTCACTAGTAGTTGGACATCAGCTGCTAGAATATTTCTTTTACTGCATAGTCTCACTCACTGCATTTGTGAGACAAGTATACAGACCTGCCATGTTTCCATCAGATAAACCTTAGAAAATCATTCAGCAGATCAGTGTAAGCAATGCTAAAACAGCAGCACACATGCATGCATGCTCTCTCTCTTACATGCACACTCTCTCTCTCGCACATGCAAAGAAATGTCTTAAAAATGTTTAGCAATTCATTTAATGCAATATGTAATGAAACACAAACAGTGATTTCTTCAAACTTTGCACTGCCCATTGTATTCATTGCAATTGCAAGGGGGGCAGGGATATGTTTTTCTGCCTTCACTCCCAAAGTGAAAGTTTTCAAAACAAGTTTTGGAAGCCACTGCCAGTACTATGGCAGCTTATAAACACATTACTCCTTGTCTGCATCTTTCCTTAATCTACAAACTGTGCTTGCAGAGGTGCAGTAGGGAAATACTAGGAATATCTTCTTCTCTGAGTCAAATTCACTTTCTGAAAATGTTTATCAGATGACTGCATTTCAGAGCATTAATCAGATCCCTCAAACTACTTTTCATAATAGCAGCAGTACTAAGGACAGTTTAACAAACATTAGATATTTCAGTAAATACAAATGGCACATTTACAGTTATTTCCCTTGATTGCAACATGAACAATTGCTAGAAAAGCAATGCATACAAGTGTAATTACTGCTAACATAAATTATTTTAATGATAAGGGAGTTATAAATACTTGCAAGAGTAAGTTTGCCGCCTATGTTCTTTGGTGGTCCTGAAAGTTGGCATACATAGGAGCAGAATTCTGGGGCACATGCAAGCTATAATACAGAATGATGACAAAATACCACAACAACAGTTTTAGTTGCACAAGGCAGTAGTTTATACACATTCAAGTGCATAGCTGTCAGGCATGTTCCTTTTTGTGTTAAGCAGAAAGGGATGGAGTTTGTTTCAGAATACAATATTTCTACATGGTTTAAATGAGGAACTGTATATCACCTGTTTATTCTTAACACGCCTTCAGTGTTTCTGGCAATTCTGTTCCTAACCAGTTGAATTAATATGTTTAATGATGTGTATTTTTGATTGCTCAAATGAAAGAATGTGAATTACACACTAAAATGGTGGGCAGTTTCTTTGCTATTCAGTTATACTGGTAAGGTACTATTGGAGATACCAGACATTTTAAGCACTTAAAATATTAAGCAATAAATATTTTACAAAGTCTACAATTTTGTTGTGAGTTTGTTCATTTTTTGACTAGATTTTTGTTGGAAGTTTCACTGCAAGGAGTACAGGATTTTACACGTTGACTTTCTTCTTTGTCTTTTTAATCCACAAACATTTTTATAGGCCAAACTCACATCTGGAAAACAATGCAGCACCTGTATCATGGTATATGTCGATCTGAGTGTGTGCTGTACCTTTAAGAGCTATTCCAGTCCGTGGACACATGCATATAAGTACTGAGCATGTGCAAGCAAGAGTGCCATTTTGAGTGAGCAGATGGAGTGAAACTATGTATGTGTGTAGCATGTCAGTCAGTTAGTTGGTTTAAGTTTAATGTTCCAGTCATCCATCCTGATTTGTGTGCAATAAACTACTTAAACGGACACCTAAGTCTCATCACCTTATTTGAACACACAAGACAAAGCATTCAGAATGTTCAAAATGACTTTCTAATTAAATGAAATGTTCAGAGCTATGATATATTGATAAAAGTACTCAAAATACTTACAAAAATGCTTGAAATAACTTCTGAATCACATAAAATGTATAAAAAAGGGAAAATGACTGTATTTTTTCGCTATTTTCTTCTTTTTTTGTATTAACTAAAGCTATTTCAAACATCCGAGGTATGCAAAGTGTTTGCAAGTGTGTGTGGAATTACAGTACAGTTACTTCACAGACTACAGTCATTTCAAAGGGACTGTTGTGCATTTGAATATTTTTAAAGTACCTGGTGTGTGCGTGCATTTGAATATAATTACAAAAGAATTTTGTTGGCATGGCAGAGGGATTTCACAGACCTACTTCACTTGTATTTGATAATAATGTTGCTGAAAACTGGAGAGTGTTTGAGTATGATATTTTCATACAGGCTGCTTTTTCTGATAAAGACGCATGTACAAAGGCATTTATTCTGCTTAATTTAGCTGGTTCTGAAGCCACTGAAAGGGAACATTCATTTATTTATGCGCCAGCTGTGTAAGCAAGGGAGGGTAAGAACCGCCATATTGTGGTACCGGCTGAAACGTGGCAAGACCCGAGTGCTTAAAATGTAAATTTAGAGAAATGTGTAACCCCCAAATGAATATTACAATGGAAAGGAGTTGATGAAATATAGGCTTGTGTGTGCTATCAGGTATGATGCAGTGAGAAAGATTTTGCTTCGAGACAGTGATTTAACTTTGAATAAGGCCATAGAGATTTGTCAGATATATGAGCTCATAGAAAAGCACACGAATATGCTTACAAATGAGAAAAGTATGCTTGCAGTGCCTTCGAGTGCTAATGTTGACAGCATGCAGCGCAAGGTTAAAAGATACAGGCCTAAGTGTGGGGCCACACCCTGGGCTTCCCTAGCAAAACCCTGTGGTTGCTTCAGCAAAACCCAAAGCAGCTTCAGTAAAACCAAGGCACACTCAGTAAAGAAGAGGGGTGATTCAGCAAAACTTGTGACAGACCTCATAGTCAACTGTCGTAATTGTGGAGGCAATCATGAGCCTAAACAGAAGTGCTTAGCATTTGGTCAGCAGTGCCACATAAGTAAAAAGTGGAATTATTTCAAAAGGTTCTGTAAATCAAAAGGGGCACATTCTTTTATTAAAAGAGAGCATCCAAAGAGGCAAGTTGATCAATTAGAAAGCTGCGACCATACTTTTTATGGTGATGGTGTGTCTGTGCTTGAAACAGTCAATGCAATAGATTTGTTGGCAAAGAATTAAGTATTTTGTACTGTTCTGATTAATGGGAGACCTGTAAAGCTCAAAGTTGATACTGGTTCAAAGTGCAATGTTATGTCAGTAGAAATGTTTGCCAAAGTAAAAGCTTGTGAGAAGCTTGATCTGTTTTGCAAAAGCTTGTTGCTTATGGTGGTGAAGAAATTTCAAACCGAAGGCTCAGTAATGCTTTCATGTTATTCTGCTGGGAACAGCCATGATTTGCAATTTTATGTAGTCAAGAGACATGTGCAGTCATTGTTAGGCCTCAAAGACAGTTTGAAGATGGGACTGCTTTCATTTAATGCAGAAGTCCACTATGTAAGCGAGTGTAAGAATGAAAATTCTACACAAACTATTTTTTCTGACTAGGCTAATCTTTTCGAAGACAAGTTGGGCAAACTCCCAGTTGTGTACTCCATGAAGTTTGACAATGAGGTAATCCAGTAATCAGACCAGAACAGAAAGTTCCAGTAGCCATGCAAGGCAACGTAAAAGCTGAGATAGACAGAATGGTGGGGATAGGAGTAATTTGTCTAGTAGAAGAACAAACTGAATGGGTATCCTCCATGGTAGTAGCTCACAGGAAAAGCTGAGATGACATTAGAATATGTATTGATCCAAGAGATTTGAATAAAGCACTAAAATGATCTCTTCATCCAATGCGTACAGTCGAGGAACTTGCTGCGCTTATTCCAAAGCCCATTGTTTTTTCTGTCTTAGACACAAAGAGTTCATTTTGGCAAATTTTGCTTGATAGAAAATCTTCATTGCTGACCACTTTCCGTACACCATTTGAAAGGTAAAGATTTTTGAGAATGCAATTTGGGATAAATTCTGCCAGTGAAGTCTTTCAACATGTAATGGAGCAAATTTTTTTCTGACTATCCATGTGCTATTATAGTAGATGATATTCTTATGTGAAGCAATGGTAAAACTGAACATGACAGAAATCTCAGGAAAGTTCTGGAACATGCTAGTGAAGTGAATCAAACTAAATCCATAGAAATGCAAATTCAGGCTACAAGAAGTTACTTGTGTGGGTCATTTGTATACCAGTTAAGGCTTACGACCAGATCCTTCCAAGCAAACTGCAATTCTTGAGATGCCAGCTCCAGACAAAGTCACTTCCTTACAACATTTTCTTGGCATGGTCAACTATTTGGGCAAGTTTATTCCAGATTTGAGTGTCTTTTCAATACCACTAAGAGAGCTTGTATGCAAAGGTGTAACTTGGTCCTGGTTGGAACACCACCAAAGAGCGCTTGATGTCCTGAAACAAAGAATTGCCATTTCACTCATTTTAAGATATTATGGTGTTCACAAACTTGTAACTGTTTCTTGTGATACTTTGAAGTTTGGTGCAGCCATTCTTCAAGAGGGCAAACCAGTAGCCTATGCATCCAGAACTCTAACACAAACCGAGATGCGGTATGCTCAAATAGAGAAAGAGCTGTTGGCAATTGAGTTTGCATGTTCGAAGTTCCATGATTATATTTATGGCCGACCTACTCAAACCGAGACTGATCACCAGCCTTTGGTTACTATTTTGAAAAAGCCAGTGCACACAGTTCCTGCAAGATTGCAAAGCATGTGTTCAAATTGCAAAAGTACAATTTTCACTAGGTCTGCACAAAAGGCAATCTTCTCTGTCCTGCTGATACTTTATCTGGATCACCCAGAAAAAAACACTGAACAGCATGAAACCGAGCAACCTGATTTTGCAGTCATGGAAGTGAGAAATTTTTCTTCCAGACATCTTGATGAGGTCAGAACTCATGCAGTTTCAGATCCAGTTCTCCAGAAGCTCACCCACTTCATCAGTCAAGGATGGCTGTCAAAGCAATCTTGTTTACCACCAGACATGCAGCAGTATTTTCCTTACAGAGACGTGTTTTTGATGAAAGATGGTATAATCATGAAAGGTCCAAAAGTGATTGTTCCAAAATCCTGGCAACAAGAGTATATTAAAATCTTGCATCGTGGCCACCCAGGAACTGATTCTACCAAAAGAAGGGTGAGAGGATTAGTATTTTGGCCTTTTATGTCAAACAATATTGAGAAAGAACTCTCAACTTGTTCTGTTTGTAAAAGTACTAAACCGCATCAACAAAAAGAACCACTTCAGCTAAGCCAGACTCCTGAACTACCTTGGTCGACAGTAGCTACAAATATTTTTGAATGGAATAATCAACATTACTTGTTGTTAGTAGACTCTTATTCAAATTGGTCCGAGATTGACCTACTCCCTAACCTAACATCCAGCACTGTCATTACGAAGTTGAAGAGACATTTTTCTGTCTATGGTAGTCTGCACAGTCATTTCTGACAATGGTGCACAGTTTATAAGTCAGCAATTTGAAATATTTGCTGAAACGTGGAACTTTGTTCAAGTTACTAGTAGTCCTGAATACTCACGCTAGAATGGCCTGGCTGAACATGCAGTTCAAAGTGCAAAACAGCTATTGGAGAAGGCTAAACATGACAACACTGATGTTTTTCTTAATCTGCTCAATCTCAGAAACATTCCTCATGACAATTTACTTGCTTCACCTACACACAGATTAATGTTGAGACAAACCAGAACCACACTACCAATCAGTAAGAATTTGTTGACTCCGAGTGCTAAAAACAACAAAGCAGTAAATCTCAACTCCTAAAGAAGCATTTGTCCCAAAAGTCCTACTATGATAAAATCAGCAAGCCTCTGAATCCATTAAAAGAAGGAGAGACAGTGTGGATGCAGACTGCAAAAGGATTTGAGCGAACAGGGCATGTGAAACATTTGTGTGAGGAAACAAGACTGTACATCATTGAGATGCAAAGGGTGGAATTGAAAGCATTTACTACCAGCCAGTGTTACATGCTCTAGGGACATAAGCCTTGTCACCACAATAAACAGAACATGCTGGAGGGATAGCTTCCTGTCCCAGACACTTCCCATACTCTGGAACAAACTACCTATCTATATCAAACAAAGCTCCTCATTAGCACTCTTCAAGAAAAATCTTAAGCTGTGATGTCTGGACCAGAAAATTATTTCTATTGTTTTGAGACCAGAGTTAATTGCTAGAGTTTACATAGATAATGTCTTTTATTGCTGTGGCTTCCTGCAGGTACACAATACAAAAAGAAATTCAAATTTTGAGTTTCTGTTAGTCTGGGAAGTTAAAACAGAACTGTTAAGAATCATGTAATTTAAAATGAGTCAGCAGTGATGTATCTTCAATTTAAAACTTTCTCAAAGAGAGAGAGAGAATCAGAGCATTTTGGATTTTGTCTGAACTTGAACACATCAACTCACCAGCTATTTGCCTTTGCTTTGCTCTGTATTTTTGCAAGTTATTTAGAACATCGTTTCTCTTAGAAACAGACAGAAAACAGTAAGATTAGACTAGCTGTTTTCTATATTTATGTCAGACTATTCTACAGTATTACTTTAAGCATTTTCCTGTGATGTCAACTCTTGACTAGCACTGAGTTGAATTGAGGAGATTTGCCTTGTGTTTTTATTATTTATTATTAAATATTTTTAAACCTTTCAACTGTGGCTGTTTTGTGTAGAGACAATTTAAGCTCTAGAGTACATTGCATGTATATACTTGAAGTATCTTTTAAGCCTTTGGAAAAGGGAAACATTATGGGCATTCGGAAGCTGTGTTGCTGAAACACGTCAGGTCCTTATGGGGTCATTTGCTTATATTTTAAGGGCCTACATTACAAGAATTTTATCAGGTAGTGAAAACTCTAGCTTGGCTCTGTCTCTTGCTGTGTTTAGTGAATAATTTCTGTGCGACCTTTTTTACCCTTTGGTTTAGTGCCTAGATTTACCACTATGCAGCAAGAAGTATCTGTCTACATGTATGGGAACGCATTAAAGAAAATACAGTCTTCACATTTGTAGAGAACAGTTAATGCAGGTATTATCAAACATATACCATCAAGGACTGCCATTTATTTATGAAACTTGCTGCCAGAGTCACACTGTAAGCACTGCCATGTACTTATGTTATGAAACACCTGCTGGGCTTGCTCCGTTTACTCACTGTTTAAGCTGATGGACTTGCTCCGTTCACTGTTTAAGCTACTGGGCTTGCTCCATTCCCTGTTTAAGCTGCTAGTGATAGCATGGGATGGTCTAGGTACCATATATTCTGTGAGTATAAGTAGTCAAACCTGCTTCTAAAACAGTAGCAGTTGTGTGCACAGTGACCTAACTTTTGACCATGAGCCCAGAGTCGTAAGAAAGTCATTCTATAATGCACAGCTTATAAACAAATTGTGACTAGATCTAGAGATGTTATTGCCCCCTTTACAAAGTGCTTTTTATTTTCTTTATGCTGAAACTGCTGGGCTCTGATTACACTTTATGCTGAAACTGCTGTGTGTGTCTCTGGTGGGGTCCGTTTACATTTTATGCTGAAACTGCTGGGCTCCATTTACATTAACCTCTGCCTTAAATATAGACTTCAGAATATTGGCTAAGATAGTATAACTGGTGTTAGAGAAAACCATACCCAGGCTAATCTACAGTGGTCAATCTTTGTAAATGGCAGAACATCAACTGAAAATTAGTAAGATGTCATAACATTTACAAAAAAAAAGTTTTTATGCTGGGCTGTGTACATTTTATGCTGAAAGATGCCATAACATTTTTACAAAAAAAAAGTTCTATGCCAGGCTGTGTACATTTTATGCTGAAACTGTGTATAATGCCCCAGGTACTTATTCCTGGTAGACAGAATTACCTAGGCTCAAACCCTGAGCCTTATGTACAAGAGCCTGCCTTCTCTACCCACACCACCACATCTGATTCAGGGAGTTCAGCCGATAGCTCTCAGCCGTCTAGATTAATCATTGAGAACAAAATTCACTAAATAATGATAGTGCTTTAAGCTTCGGTCTTCCTATCTTTTTTGGAAACACATGGTAACACAAAACACTATTTCAGCAATTTTTTAAGATTATACAAGTAATATTTAAAATGTGTCCCTGGTTTTGGCCCTTTGCCCCCACCAAATAAATTCTGGCTTTTTCCAGATTTCTTCTGCTGTGAAATTGAGAGATTTAGTTGTGTCAAGTGGATGGTTAACTGGTGCAGTGGTAGTGTTACTGTCTCACTGCAAGAGGTTCTCTGGTTTAATTCTTGGCTGAGGTGCTTTTTGTGGGGAGTCTATGTCCTCCTTGTGCTTGTGTGGGTTTCCTTTGGTTATTCTGGTTTCCTCCCATGTTACAAAGGCATGTATCTGGAGTCTCCCTGGGACTCTGCTGAAAATTGGCTTTGCTCCAAGTTAGACTTTCATGGTAAACAAATGTTAAAAAAATTTTACAAGGAGCTGAGAGCTTCAGGAAAAGATAAGTTTAGTGCTGCTTGCTCCAAACCTGTTTGCATTGTTAGTAGCACAACAGGTAGTAGCCTTGCTTTTAATGCAGAAGGCTGTGGGTTCTACTCCCACAGTATGCAGATGGATCGCTAATACTGTACTGTGTTGTACTTTAAAGGGAGTGGATGCTGCAGTCCTGTGAATGACCTCCTTTGGAGGAGTTACCTAGTAACTATGAACCTGTTATCAGTTTGCCATCCATTCCCTATTGCAATATTACTATTTATTTATTTATTGCATTTGTTTACTGGGAAAGTCCACTGGGCCTTACAGAGCCCATTTTCAGTGGAGGCCCGGGGAGAAAAGCTCCACATACAATTTTTACATAATATAGCAGTTGGAGTTACATAAATATTTAAAAGGTTATACAGTAATAGTAATATGCATGATTTTAAGCTAAAACACAATTACTAATAATAGGCATGAATTTAAGCTAAACACAGTACTAATGAAAGGCAAAGATTTTGAGCTAAATACGGTATAGTGTACACGTGAGAGTTGACACTGTTTTAACAAAAGTAATTAGGAAATGGATTTAAGAGGGGAATATATGTGAAAAAAAGACAGGGAGGAATAGGTTCAGGAGTGGCAGTAGGTAGGTATAGAGAGAGAGGGTGGATATTCAGATTGGGTGGGTAACAGGGTTAAGCAAAAAAACAGGGAAGGTTAGAGTGCTGGAGGGTTAGAAAGAGGAGGGTTGCAGGGATGAGAAAGAGGTTGGAGAAGAAACAGACAGAGGAGTGGGGACTGGAGTAGCAGAGTCAGGAGAGAGCTATTTTTGTCAAGGGCATAGCCAGCAGGAGGAGAGGTGTTGTTTAAGAGACATTTTAAATAGGGCAGTGCTACTGATGGAGGTTATAGTGGTAGGGAGGGAATTCCAGAGTTTGGAAACAGAAAATGAGTAGAGCATTTGGATGGCTGTCAGTTGAGGTTTGTCTACTTTGAGTAGAGTTTTATTTTCTGATCTAAAGGGTCTGTTGGGATGGTATAAGGTCAGCAGAGAGGAGAGTGAGGGGCATGCTGTGGGTTTGTAAATTAATTTATGTGCAATTGTAAGGTGTAGGAAGTTGAGATAAAGTGGTAGTTCTAGCCAGTGTAGTTGCTGTAAAGAGGAGCAGTGGTGTGCTGAGATTCTAGCATTTGTAGCAAATCTGGCCACCTTATTATAACATGTATCTAGCTTGGTTTTGAGGGATGTGTGGATATTTGTAAGGATAGGGGCGCCATATAGCAGGGATGGAAGTAGAAAGGCTGACACTAGTGCCTTTTTTGCACTAAGTTTGAGGTAATAGTTATGCTTATAGAGGGTGCCTAGTTTTTGGGTTTTTTTTTTTTATATTGCTGAGAATATGGAGGTCAAATGTGAGGTTTTCATCAATGATGACTCCTAACAGTTTGGTGTTGGAGATGGTTTTGATGGTAGTATTATTCTGGAAGCAGATAGAGAATACAGTCCTATTTAGGGGGGTAGTTTTTTAGGAGTGAATAGAGTCAATTTTGTCTTGCATGGGGTGAGAGCAAGGTGGTTGTTTGACATTCAATTTTCAGTGGATTTAAAGGCCTATGGGGTTAGTAGTTGTAGCTCAAAAGGGGTTTTGGCAGTGCAGATGATTGTAGAGTCATCTGCATATTGGATCACAGTGCTGTGAGTGAGGGAGCTATGGAAGTCATTTATAAATATGTTGAACAACAGGGGGCCCAGGATCGAACCTTGGGGTACACCTGTTGAGGTGCTGAGGAAGTGAGAGCAGGATTGCTGCCACTTTGTTGATTGGAATCTGTCAGTGAGATAGCTCGAGAACCAGTTTTGGGTTGTAGGGGAGACACCTAGGTTGTTGAGTTTAGGGAGCAGGAGGGGGTGGGATATGGTGTTGAAGGATTTTGAAAGCTCCAGAAAAAGAGTGGAGACTATTTGATTGGTATCGCGTGCTCGATTTACAGTATCTATAAAGGAAATGAGAGCTGTGTTTGTGCTATGGCCTGGTCTGAAACCATGTTGGGTTGGGGAGAGAAGGTGGTTATTAACTAAGTGGTTAAGGAGTTGGGTATGCACACATTTCTCTAATATTTTTGAAATGGGAGAGAGGATAGCGATGGGCCAGAAGTTTGAGATATCAGAATTTTTGCCGACTTTATGGAGAGGAAGAATGTATACTTTTTTTCCAGATATGTGGGACATAAGATTCTTGCAAGGATCTATTAACAAGTTTACTTATAGGGTAGGCGATGGAGCTTGCGGATAGTTTTAGGAATTCAGAGGGTAGGTTATCAGGAGCGTTGGTGCAAGGTTTTAGTTTCAGAAGGAGTTTCATTATGGTGCAGGTGGGAACAGGAGAGAGTGAGAATTTAGGTAGAGAGTGGGGACCTAAATTGGTGGGTGGTTGTTTTGGTGGGTTAGTGTTTGTAGGAGGAAAGGTGGTGGTCAGCTTAGCTATAGTTTCGATGAAGTATGAGTTAAAGAGAGAGGCTATATCAGAGGATGTTTTATCAGGGTATGGGCAAGGATTGGTATTTGAGCCGAGGTGAATTAGGGAATTGATTGCTCCCCAGAATTTTTGAGGATTTAGTCTGTGCTGGTCCTGAAGTTTGTGGAAGTATTTGTTTTTGTTTAAAGTGACTTGTTTTTGGCCTGATTACATAGTTGTTTCTATAGTATAAGGTCTGCTGGGTTCTTATGCTTTTGCCAGGCTTTCCAGGTCTTGTCTCTAGAAGACATGATTTGTTTGGTGTTTTTTGTAAGCCATGCGGCGTGGTTAGACTTGACTCTTTTTATTCTGGGAGGGGCTACCTTGTCTACGATGTTCAGAAAAAGTAGAATTGAAGGATTCCACTGCCTCATCTAGGGGGATGGTTCTTAAGGTTGCCCATTTAGTTTGTTGTAAAATTTCATTTAGGATTTCTGGTGAGAAGTTGGATAGGTCTCTGGTTTGTTTTAGTTGGTGGTTAATTATAGGTGAGGTAGTTTGACGTATGGCAAAGGCTGGTAAGTGGTCACTAATTCTATCTGGTAAGGTTCCAGAGGAGGAGATATTTTTGAGGTCAGATACTAGGATCCAATCCAAGACTGAGCCTTGGTTTGTTTTGCTATTTGGCCTTGTAATATCAGTGATTAGCTGGGTGTACTTATACAAGTTGATGTTAGTTTGGGAGTTATTATTAGTGATATCTGACCAATTAATGTTAACATCCCCTAGGATGATTGTTTCATTTTGGATGGTTTTGCATGACCAGGAGAGAATTTCTTCGAGTATCGGAATGTTGTTACCTGGGGGAATGTACAAGACTATAATGCAGAGGGATTTGTAGTTATTTAGATTTAGGAAGGAGACTAAAAGTTCTGCTGTGGAGAAGTGAGGAATAGTTTTGTTGAAAGGAACTATGATGTAGGTACTTGGGTATATTATAACTATGCCTCCGCCTTTTTTATGTGGCCTGTCGAGTCTATGGCAAGCATAGTTTGGAGTAGAAATTCAGTGTTGCTGATATATGGTTTAACCCAGGTCTCAGTAATGGCATCTAACCATGCATGGAAATGGGGGAGTTTGTTTTTGATGCTTTGCAGATTGATGGTGGTGAAAGTCATGGACTCTTTGGAATGGGATTGCTTGTAAGGGGTAGATTGTGGGCCTGGGTTTGGGTGCATGTCACCACATTTTATTAAGTTATAGTGGATGGTGTGTTGTGAGGAGAGAAGCTGTTTTTTGGTTTTGAGATAGGAGATTAGTTTGGGGGCAGGGTAGAGCCAGGATTTTACTCTAGCATGTAGAGTTATGTCTAAGGTGTATAGGGTAGAGCCTATTGAGGAATAGCTTGGGAGAAATTGTGAATGTGGGGATGTTGGTTTGAAAGGTATGTGAGTAGTATGAATGGATGTGAGGTGGAAAAATAGATAGAGCTGTAGGGAGATAGTAAGGATAAAGATGTTAGAGTGCAGAGGCATTGTGTAAGTATGGTATAGATGAGATAGGAGAGAGAGTACGGATGTGGAAGGTGTAGAAGTGGAGATGGGTGATGTTGCTGGATGTTTTGAAAGAAAAGGTGGAGTTTAGCAGGGAGGAGTTGGGATAGCTAATTGGAAGTAGTGATAGATGGAGGGTGGGGTTTGGTTAGGTATAAGTACAATGAGTCTAGGGGTGGTGTGGGAATGGGGGTAGGGTAGGTGAACGGAGCGGGTTAGGCCAAGAAAGGTATGGTCCCGATTGTACAAAAATTATCTCTAAGCTTTGAAACTAAGCAGGGCTGAGAGATTTCTTTTGATCATTTGCCGTACTTTTGGCTATATTTTAGTCCTTTGCTGGAGTTAAAAAAGAAACTGAGGAAATTAAATAGGGGAGGGCTGACAGAAATGTGAGCCGGTAAGCTGTGCTTGCCACTACTCATCTATGTGGAACATATGAGTTAAAAAGGTTGTATAAAGTTGAATACAATTGATGCTGTACATTTGGATACATACACTTTGAAATACAGCTGGAATAAAGTTATAAGCAGGGCTTTCTTTCCTTCTTAGAGGAAAAAAATTAGTGTGGTGTTGGTCAGGTAGGGCTGTGTCTTCAGACTTGGGGGGAGACCCAGATAGGGTGGAGATAAGCTGTAATCAAAGAGAAGAGAGTAAAAAGATATTGTAAAATTATAGCACTGCTGAAGGTATTTAGGGAAAAATAAAACACTTCAAATGGAAGGTAAGTGGAGAGGTAAGTAGGAGAGTCAGATATTGTATGCAGTTTAAAAAGAAAAACTAGCTTACCATTTTTTAATAACATAGGCAATTTATTCTTCAAGGGCAACAGACACTTTATTTGTAGATGAAATAATGAAATATAAAGTTGTTTCCTGGTAGCAACCTCTTCATTAGTTAGAGATCCCTTTAATGTGGAATTATTTAGATGGCTGACTTCTGCAGACATTTTGCATATTTACTAATATTGGTGGATTGTAATGACAGAAGTTTCAGTGGCCTTTTATGGTTGAAATTTTCTCAAATGGGTACTTTTGTCATTATTGGTTCATACATTTTGTTTGATTGCTTACTAGAAGACTGTCCAAAACTACAAATTTAAAATGCAGTCTAAAAGCTGGTGCTGTATTATACAAGGAAAATAATTGAATACAATCAGGAAGGTGACTCAAAGAATGCATACATGTATGCCTGGCCCTAAAAATGTTTTTGAAATTAGCCCAGAGGAAAGTGTGAAAGGCTTAAAATCATGGACAAATTTTAATCTTTACTCTTGTTACCAAAGCAATGGATGAAGGTAAAACAGTTTACACCACATTACCTTGACCTGACCAAGCCTTTTGACAGAATTCCCTACTCAGGTGTAGTACAAAAGATGAATAATGTAGGATAAAATACCTGCATCATTAGCTGGATTGCCAACTTGCTCACAGGATGCAGGAGGTCAAAATAGGAAACAGACCAGTCACCAATGGAGTCACCCAGGGTTCGGTGCTGAGACTTTTTTTCTGTTTGGCATATACATCTCAAGAGTAAAAGGAAATGCCAAAGGGCTTTGGCCAGCTAAGTCTGAGATGACTGCAAGCTAAAAGTAGTTATTGAATACCTAAACGACTTAACCATCATGCAGGAAGGTTTGTCCCAATAATAACTAGCGTCAAAATCATGACAATGCCCTCTGAGAACTGACCCAATTGTTTGGTATTTGGGAACTTGTGCGCAGAGTGACCTAACTTTTGACCAACATGTGCCCAGAGTCATAAGAAAGCCTTTCTATATTGCACAGCTTGTAAACAAATTGATTGTGACTAGATCTAGAGATGTTGTTGTCCCACTTTACAAAGCTCTGATTAGGTCAGTCATTTTGTATAATGCCCACTTTGGCAGGTATCTGTCCATCCCCATGAAACAATTGGAATACCTTCAGAGATACCTTACTAAAAGGAGACAAGTCCTAAACAACAGGTCTTGCATGGACCACCTCAAAGATTTATTACTATACTCAGTATTCTACTGAGTGCTTAGAGGTGACATGTCTGGCATACAAGGCATTCTCCGACCTAACGGAGATGGACCTTCCTGAATGTCAGCAAGTCAAATGGCATCAGAATTACTCAGTCCAGGTATGTAAACTGAATGTTGTGGAGAGATGGTTATATATCACAGAGGCTACCACTGTTCCAGAACTGACTATTCATAAAAATAAAACAAAGCTCATCCGTCCATATTCAAATGCAACTTGTATCTATGGATGGGTAATAGAAAATGTACTCCAGGATTGTCCTTTATGCCACTAATGGATAGAGGCAGTTCCTAAATGCTGCATCCCTTACATGGGTCTCCTCAAATTATCTATGGTATGATCACAGTTATTCTCACTAGGGCTAAACCAGCCATGGGATAGGTAAGACCAATCAGAAAATGTTAATTTAAGCACCAAAAGAGAATTGGCTAAGCTTAAAATGTCCTCCAAGTAAACCTATGTTGTGGTACTAAACAGTTATAAAATTGCCCTTTTCAGATCACTAAGTGCCCCTCTCACCCTCCACCCCCTAGTCTTTAACAGCTTCCGGCACCTATGTTTAAGAATGACCTTTCCATCCAGTCGCACATCACGCAGACGCAGAAAACCGATGGTTTTATGTCTTCATCTTCTGCTCCCGGGCAGAATTTGAATTTCAGAAGATGTTTGGACTGCGGACAAAGGTATAAGTGAGAGCTAGGTGACTGCATGTGTGTTTAAGTGTTAGTGTAAGAGGTATGTGTGTGTGAAACGGGCAGGGGTGTGTTGATGTAAGCAATAGGCAGATAGGGGTGTGTGGATGTAAGAAGTAGGTATGTAGGGGTGTGTGAATATAAGAAGTAGGTCGGTAGGGGTGTGTTACCATACTATATGTAAACAATACAGTCAAGAGGCTGATTGTTAATATGCATCTATCTTGTAACACTGCTAATGCCACTCAGGCTCAAACATTTTATTCACATAAAAGAAAAGGATTCAAAGTAAATCTTAGCAAAACCAGTGAAATGATTTTCAATGCCACAAAACTCTTTTTAAGTCTTTCAGTGGCCCTGATCGTGGTCTTCTATATACTGCTGAGTTCCCAAAATATTTTATTTTCACCACTTATACATGCAGCATGAGGAATAAAATTATATCATTGTAGTAAAATGCAATATTGTTTCCACAATGGCAACTGAACAAGAAAGGTTTGCAGTTGGATAAGAGGTACATCTTACATCTCTGAATACCTCCTTTCCACCAGTGGCTCCATCTCTTCTAGAAATATAGAACAACACAAAAAGGATTTCAGAACTATATCTGCCACTTTACTGTAACAGCAGGCAAGATGTTCGATCACTTTCAAGCAGTTAGCAGGAAGACGACCTACAGAGACTAATTTCTGTCAAACAACAGCATTATATGTCTGTCTATAGGCCTAAATATCCATTAATGGGATGCTATTTCCCCATTTTGACTGCAATGGTAAACATAATGAACCTATTGACATCAGTTCTCTTCCTCTTAATGAGGTACATGATGGTTGCTTATGTTAGGCTGATAAATACATGAAGAACTAAGCATATGAGATTTTGGAAACATAGATTGAAAGGTGATTGGAATCTGTCAGTGAGATAGCTTGAGAACCAGTTTTGGGTTGTAGGGGAGACACCTAGGTTGTTGAGTTTAGGGAGCAGGAGGGGGTGGGATATGGTGTTGAAGGCTTTTGAAAGCTCCAGAAAAAGAGTGGAGACTATTTGATTGGTATCGCGTGCTCGATTTACAGTATCTATAAAGGAAATGAGAGCTGTGTTTGTGCTATGGCCTGGTCTGAAACCATGTTGGGTTGGGGAGAGAAGGTGGTTATTAACTAAGTGGTTAAGGAGTTGGGTATGCACACATTTCTCTAATATTTTTGAAATGGGAGAGAGGATAGCGATGGGCCAGAAGTTTGAGATATCAGAATTTTTGCCGACTTTATGGAGAGGAAGAATGTATACTTTTTTTCCAGATATGTGGGACATAAGATTCTTGCAAGGATCTATTAACAAGTTTACTGATAGGGTAGGCGATGAAGCTTGCGGACAGTTTTAGGAATTCAGAGGGTAGGTTATCAGGAGCGTTGGTGCAAGGTTTTAGTTTCAGAAGGAGTTTCATTATGGTGCAGGTGGGAACAGGAGAGAGTGAGAATTTAGGTAGAGAGGGGGGACCTAAATTGGTGGGTGGTTGTTTTGGTGGGTTAGTGTTTGTAGGAGGAAAGGTGGTGGTCAACTTAGCTATAGTTTCGATGAAGTATGAGTTAAAGAGAGAGGCTATATCAGAGGATGTTTTATCAGGGTATGGGCAAGGATTGGTATTTGAGCCGGGGTGAATTAGGGAATTGATTGCTCCCCAGAATTTTTGAGGATTTAGTCTGTGCTGGTCCTGAAGTTTGTGGAAGTATTTGTTTTTGTTTAAAGTGACTTGTTTTTGGCCTGATTACATAGTTGTTTATATAGTATAAGGTCTGCTGGGTTCTTATGCTTTTGCCAGGCTTTCCAGGTCTTGTCTCTAGAAGACATGATTTGTTTGGTGTTTTTTGTAAGCCATGCGGCGTGGTTAGACTTGACTCTTTTTATTCTGGGAGGGGCTACCTTGTCTAGGATGTTCAGAAAAAGTAGAATTGAAGGATTCCACTGCCTCATCTAGGGGGATGGTTCTTAAGGTTGCCCATTTAGTTTGTTGTAAAATTTCATTTAGGATTTCTGGTGAGAAGTTGGATAGGTCTCTGGTTTGTTTTAGTTGGTGGTTAATTATAGGTGAGGTAGTTTGACATATGGCAAAGGCTGGTAAGTGGTCACTAATTCTATCTGGTAAGGTTCCAGAGGAGGAAATATTTTTGAGGTCAGATACTAGGATCCAATCCAAGACTGAGCCTTGGTTTGTTTCGCTATTTGGCCTTGTAATATCAGTGATTAGCTGGGTGTACTTATACAAGTTGATGTTAGTTTGGGAGTTATTATTAGTGATATCTGACCAATTAATGTTAACATCCCCTAGGATGATTGTTTCATTTTGGATGGTTTTGCATGACCAGGAGAGAATTTCTTCGAGTATCGGAATGTTGTTACCTGGGGGAATGTACAAGACTATAATGCAGAGGGATTTGTAGTTATTTAGATTTAGGAAGGAGACTAAAAGTTCTGCTGTGGAGAACTGAGGAATAGTTTTGTTGAAAGGAACTATGATGTAGGTACTTGGGTATATTATAACTATGCCTCCGCCTTTTTTATGTGGCCTGTCGAGTCTATGGCAAGCATAGTTTGGGGGTAGAAATTCAGTGTTGCTGATATATGGTTTAACCCAGGTCTCAGTAATGGCATCTAACCATGCATGGAAATGGGGGAGTTTGTTTTTGATGCTTTGTAGACTGATGGTGGTGAAAGTCATGGACTTTTTGGAATGGGATTGCTTGTAAGGGGTAGATTGTGGGCCTGAGTTTGGGTGCATGTCACCACATTTTATTAAGTTATAGTGGATGGTGTGTTGTGAGGAGAGAAGCTGTTTTTTGGTTTTGAGATAGGAGATTAGTTTGGGAGCAGGGTAGAGCCAGGATTTTACTCTAGCATGTAGAGTTATGTCTAAGGTGTATGGGGTAGAGCCTATTGAGGAATAGCTTGGGAGAAATTGTGAATGTGGGGATGTTGGTTTGAAAGGTATGTGAGTAGTATGAATGGATGTGAGGTGGAAAAATAGATAGAGCTGTAGGGAGATAGTAAGGATAAAGATGTTAGAGTGCAGAGGCATTGTGTAAGTATGGTATAGATGAGATAGGAGAGAGAGTACGGATGTGGAAGGTGTAGAAGTGGAGATGGGTGATGTTGCTGGATGTTTTGAAAGAAAGGGTGGAGTTTAGCAGGGAGGAGTTGGGATAGCTAATTGGAAGTAGTGATAGATGGAGGGTGGGGTTTGGTTAGGTATAAGTACAATGAGTCTAGGGGTGGTGTGGGAATGGGGGTAGGGTAGGTGAACGGAGCGGGTTAGGCCAAGAAAGGTATGGTCCCGATTGTACAAAAATTATCTCTAAGCTTTGAAACTAAGCAGGGCTGATAGATTTCTTTTGATCATTTGCCGTACTTTTGGCTATATTTTAGTCCTTTGCTGGAGTTAAAAAAGAAACTGAGGAAATTAAATAGGGGAGGGCTGACAGAAATGTGAGCCGGTAAGCTGTGCTTGCCACTACTCATCTATGTGGAACATATGAGTTAAAAAGGTTGTATAAAGTTGAATACAATTGATGCTGTACATTTGGATACATACACTTTGAAATACAGCTGGAATAAAGTTATAAGCAGGGCTTTCTTTCCTTCTTAGAGGAAAAAAATTAGTGTGGTGTTGGTCAGGTAGGGCTGTGTCTTCAGACTTGGGGGGAGACCCAGATAGGGTGGAGATAAGCTGTAATCAAAGAGAAGAGAGTAAAAAGATATTGTAAAATTATAGCACTGCTGAAGGTATATAGGGAAAAATAAAACACTTCAAATGGAAGGTAAGTGGAGAGGTAAGTAGGAGAGTCAGATATTGTATGCAGTTTAAAAAGAAAAACTAGCTTACCATTTTTTAATAACATAGGCAATTTATTCTTCAAGGGCAACAGACACTTTATTTGTAGATGAAATAATGAAATATAAAGTTGTTTCCTGGTAGCAACCTCTTCATTAGTTAGAGATCCCTTTAATGTGGAATTATTTAGATGACCGACTTCTGCAGACATTTTGCATATTTACTGATATTGGTGGATTGTAATGACAGAAGTTTCAGTGGCCTTTTATGGTTGAAATTTTCTCAAATGGGTACTTTTGTCATTATTGGTTCATACATTTTGTTTGATTGCTTACTAGAAGACTGTCCAAAACTACAAATTTAAAATGCAGTCTAAAAGCTGGTGCTGTATTATACAAGGAAAATAATTGAATACAATCAGGAAGGTGACTCAAAGAATGCATACATGTATGCATGGCCCTAAAAATGTTTTTGAAAATAGCCCAGAGGAAAGTGTGAAAGGCTTAAAATCATGGACAAATTTTAATCTTTACTCTTGTTACCAAAGCAATGGATGAAGGTAAAACAGTTTACACCACATTACCTTGACCTGACCAAGCCTTTTGACAGAATCCCCTACTCAGGTGTAGTACAAAAGATGAATAATGTAGGATAAAATACCTGCATCATTAGCTGGATTGCCAACTTGCTCACAGGATGCAGGAGGTCAAAATAGGGAACAGACCAGTCACCAATGGAGTCACCCAGGGTTCGGTGCTGAGACTTTTTTTCTGTTTGGCATATACATCTCAAGAGTAAAAGGAAATGCCAAAGGGCTTTGGCCAGCTAAGTTTGAGATGACTGCAAGCTAAAAGTAGTTATTGAATACCTAAACGACTTAACCATCATGCAGGAAGGTTTGTCCCAATAATAACTAGCGTCAAAATCATGACAATGCCCTCTGAGAACTGACCCAATTGTTTGGTATTTGGGAACTTGTGCGCAGAGTGACCTAACTTTTGACCAACATGTGCCCAGAGTAATAAGAAAGCCTTTCTATATTGCACAGCTTGTAAACAAATTGATTGTGACTAGATCTAGAGATGTTGTTGTCCCACTTTACAAAGCTCTGATTAGGTCAGTCATTTTGTATAATGCCCACTTTGGCAGGTATCTGTCCATCCCCATGAAACAATTGGAATACCTTCAGAGATACCTTACTAAAAGGAGACAAGTCCTAAACAACAGGTCTTGCATGGACCACCTCAAACATTTATTACTATACTCAGTATTCTACTGAGTGCTTAGAGGTGACATGCCTGGCATACAAGGCATTCTCCGACCTAACGGAGATGGACCTTCCTGAATGTCAGCAAGTCAAATGGCATCAGAATTACTCAGTCCATGTATGTAAACTGAATGTTGTGGAGAGATGGTTATATATCACAGAGGCTACCACTGTTCCAGAACTGACTATCCATAAAAATAAAACAAAGCTCATCCGTCCATATTCAAATGCAACTTGTATCTATGGATGGGTAATAGAAAATGTACTCCAGGATTGTCCTTTATGCCACTAATGGATAGAGGCAGTTCCTAAATGCTGCATCCCTTACATGGGTCTCCTCAAATTATCTATGGTATGATCACAGTTATTCTCACTAGGGCTAAACCAGCCATGGGATAGGTAAGACCAATCAGAAAATGTTAATTTAAGCACCAAAAGAGAATTGGCTAAGCTTAAAATGTCCTCCAAGTAAACCTATGTTGTGGTACTAAACAGTTATAAAATTGCCCTTTTCAGATCACTAAGTGCCCCTCTCACCCTCCGCCCCCTAGTCTTTAACAGCTTCCGGCACCTATGTTTAAGAATGACCTTTCCATCCAGTCGCACATCACGCAGACGCAGAAAACCGATGGTTTTATGTCTTCATCTTCTGCTCCCGGGCAGAATTTGAATTTCAGAAGATGTTTGGACTGCGGACAAAGGTATAAGTGAGAGCTAGGTGACTGCATGTGTGTTTAAGTGTTAGTGTAAGAGGTATGTGTGTGTGAAACGGGCAGTGGTGTGTGGATGTAAGCAATAGGCAGATAGGGGTGTGTGGATGTAAGAAGTAGGTATGTAGGGGTGTGTGAATATAAGAAGTAGGTCGGTAGGGGTGTGTTACCATACTATATGTAAACAATATAGTCAAGAGGCTGATTGTTAATATGCATCTATCTTGTAACTCTGCTAATGCCACTCAGGCTCAAACATTTTATTCACATAAAAGAAAAGGATTCAAAGTAAATCTTAGCAAAACCAGTGAAATGATTTTCAATGCCACAAAACTCTTTTTAAGTCTTTCAGTGGCCCTGATCGTGGTCTTCTATATACTGCTGAGTTCCCAAAATATTTTATTTTCACCACTTATACATGCAGCATGAGGAATAAAATTATATCATTGTAGTAAAATGCAATATTGTTTCCACAATGGCAACTGAACAAGAAAGGTTTGCAGTTGGATAAGAGGTACATCTTACATCTCTGAATACCCCCTTTCCACCAGTGGCTCCATCTCTTCTAGAAATATAGAACAACACAAAAAGGATTTCAGAACTATATCTGCCACTTTACTGTAACAGCAGGCAAGATGTTCGATCACTTTCAAGCAGTTAGCAGGAAGACGACCTACAGAGACTAATTTCTGTCAAACAACAGCATTATATGTCTGTCTATAGGCCTAAATATCCATTAATGGGATGCTATTTCCCCATTTTGACTGCAATGGTAAACATAATGAACCTATTGACATCAGTTCTCTTCCTCTTAATGAGGTACATGATGGTTGCTTATGTTAGGCTGATAAATACATGAAGAACTAAGCATATGAGATTTTGGAAACATAGATTGAAAGGTGATTGGAATCTGTCAGTGAGATAGCTTGAGAACCAGTTTTGGGTTGTAGGGGAGACACCTAGGTTGTTGAGTTTAGGGAGCAGGAGGGGGTGGGATATGGTGTTGAAGGCTTTTGAAAGCTCCAGAAAAAGAGTGGAGACTATTTGATTGGTATTGCGTGCTCGATTTACAGTATCTATAAAGGAAATGAGAGCTGTGTTTGTGCTATGGCCTGGTCTGAAACCATGTTGGGTTGTGGAGAGAAGGTGGTTATTAACTAAGTGGTTAAGGAGTTGGGTATGCACACATTTCTCTAATATTTTTGAAATGGGAGAGAGGATAGCGATGGGCCGGAAGTCTGAGATATCAGAATTCTTGCCGCCCTTATGGAGAGGAAGAATGTATGCTTTTTTTCCAGATATGTGGGACATAAGATTTCTGCATGGATCTATTAACAAGTTTACTGATAGGGTAGGCGATGGAGCTTGCGGGTAGTTTTAGGAATTCAGAGGGTAGGTTATCAGGAGCGTTGGTGCAAGGTTTTAGTTTCAGAAGGAGTTTCATTATGGTGCAGGTGGGAACAGGAGAGAGTGAGAATTTAGGTAGAGAGGGGGGGACCTAAATTGGTGGGTGGTTGTTTTGGTGGGTTAGTGTTTGTAGGAGGAAAGGTGGTGGTCAACTTAGCTATAGTTTCGATGAAGTAAGAGTTAAAGAGAGAGGCTATATCGGAGGATGTTTTATCAGGGTATGGGCAAGGATTGGTATTTGAGCCAGGGTGAATTAGGGAATTGATTGATCCCCAGAATTTTTGAGGATTTAGTCTGTGCTGGTCCTGAAGTTTGTGGAAGTGTTTTTTTTTTTGTTTAAAGTGACTTGTTTTTTGGCCTGATTACGTAGTTCTTTATATAGTATAAGGTCTGCTGGGTTCTTATGCTTTTGCTAGGCTTTCCAGGTCTTGTCTCTAGAAGACATGATTTGTATGGTGTTTTTTGTAAGCCATGCGGCGTGGTTAGACTTGACTCTTTTTATTCTGGGAGGGGCTACCTTGTCTAGGATGTTCAGAAAAAGTAGAATTGAAGGATTCCACTGCCTCATCTAGGGGGATGGTTCTTAAAGGTGCCCAGTTAGTTTGTTGTAAAATTTCATTTAGGATTTCTGGTGAGAAGTTGGATAGGTCTCTGGTTTGTTTTAGTTGGTGGTTAATTATAGGTGAGGTAGTTTGACGTATGGCAAAGGCTGGTAAGTGGTCACTAATTCTATCTGGTAAGGTTCCAGAGGAGGAGATATTTTTGAGGTCAGATACTAGGATCCAATCCAAGACTGAGCCTTGGTTTGTTTTGCTATTTGGCCTTGTAATATCAGTGATTAGCTGGGTGTACTTATACAAGTTGATATTAGTTTGGGAGTTATTATTAGTGATATCTGACCAATTAATGTTAACATCCCCTAGGATGATTGTTTCATTTTGGATGGTTTTGCATGACCAGGAGAGAATTTCTTCGAGTATCGGAATGTTGTTACCTGGGGGAATGTACAAGACTATAATGCAGAGGGATTTGTAGTTATTTAGATTTAGGAAGGAGACTAAAAGTTCTGCTGTGGAGAACTGAGGAATAGTTTTGTTGAAAGGAACTATGGTGTAGGTACTTGGGTATTTTAGAACTATGCCTCCGCCTTTTTATGTGGCCTGTCGAGTCTATGGCAAGCATAGTTTGGGGAAATTCAGTGTTGTTGATATATGGTTTAACCCAGGTCTGAGTAATGGCAGTAAATTCAGGCTTGTTTTGATCTAACCATGCATGGAAATGGGGGAGTTTGTTTTTGATGCTTTGTAGATTGATGGTGGTGAAAGTCATGGACTTTTTGGAATAGGGTTGGTTGTAAGGGGTAGATTGTGGGCCTGGGTTTGGGTGCATGTCACCACATTTTATTAAGTTATAGTGGATGGTGTGTTGTGAGGAGAGAAGCTGTTTTTTGGTTTTGAGATAGGAGATTAGTTTGGGGGCAGGGTATTGGTGTTTAAGTAGAGGCAGGATTTTTACTCTAGCATGTAGAGTTATGTCTAAGGTGTATAGGGTACAGCCTATTGAGGAATAGCTTGGGAGAAATTGTGAATGTGGGGATGTTGGATTGAAAGATATGTGAGTAGTATGAATGGATGTGAGGTGGAAAAATAGATAGAGCTGTAGGGAGATAGTAAGGATAAAGATGTTAGAGTGCAGAGGCATTGTGTAAGAGTGGTATAGATGAGATAGGAGAGAGTATGGATGTGGAAGGTGTAGAAGTGGAGATGGGTGATGTTGCTGGATGTTTTGAAAGAAAGGGTGGAGTTTAGCAGGGAGGAGTTGGGATAGCTAATTGGAGGTAGTGATAGATGGAGGGTGGGGTTTGGTTAGGTATAAGTACAATGAGTCTAGGGGTGGTGTGGGAATGGGGGTAGGGTACGTGAACGGAGCGGGTTAGGCCAAGAAAGGTATGGTCCCGATTGTACAAAAATTATCTCTAAGCTTTGAAACTAAGCAGGGCTGAGAGATTTCTTTTGATCATTTGCCGTACATTTGGCTGTATTTTGGCCTTTGCTGGAGTTAAAAAAGAAACTGAGGAAATTAAATAGGGGAGGGCTGACAGAAATGTGAGCCGGTAAGCTGTACTTGCCACTACTCATCTATGTGGAACATATGAGTTAAAAAGGTTGTATAAAGTTGAATACAATTGATGCTGTACATTTGGATACATACACTTTGAAATACAGTTGGAATAAAGTTATAAGCAGGGCTTTCTTTCCTTCTTAGAGGAAAAAAATTAGCGTGGTGTTGGTCAGGTAGGGCTGTGTCTTCAGACTTGGGGGGAGACCCAGATAGGGTGGAGATAAGCTGTAATCAAAGAGAAGAGAGTAAAAAGATATTGTAAGATTATAGCATTGCTGAAGGTATTTAGGGAAAAATAAAACACTTCAAATGGAAGGTAAGTGGAGAGGTAAGTAGGAGAGTCAGATATAGTATGCAGTTTAAAAAGAAAAACTAGCTTACCATTTT
Organism: Protopterus annectens; assembly: GCF_019279795.1. Lineage (NCBI taxonomy): Eukaryota > Metazoa > Chordata > Ceratodontiformes > Protopteridae > Protopterus > Protopterus annectens. The sequence goes on along the minus strand of NC_056731.1, from coordinate 619,838,041 downwards.
TTAATAACAAAGGCAATTTATTCTTCAAGGGCAACAGACACTTTATTTGTAGATGAAATAATGAAATATAAAGTTGTTTCCTGGTAGCAACCTCTTCATTAGTTAGAGATCCCTTTAATATGGAATTATTTAGATGACTGACTTCTGCAGACATTTTGCATATTTACTGATATTCGTGGATTGTAATGACAGAAGATTCAGTGGCCTTTTATGGTTGAAATTTTCTGAAATGGGTACTTTTGTCATTATTGGTTCATACATTTTGTTTGATTGCTTACTAGAAGACTGTCCAAAACTACAAATTTAAAATACAGTCTAAAAGCTGGTGCTGTATTATACAAGGAAAATAATTGAATACAATCAGGAAGGTGACTTAAAGAATGCATACATGTATGCATGGCCCTAAAAATGTGTTTGAAAACAGCCCAGAGGAAAGTGTGAAAGGCTCAAAATCATGGGCAAATTTTAATCTTTACTCTTGTTACCAAAGCAATGGATGAAGGTTTACACCACATTACCTTGACCTGACCAAACCTTTTGACACAATCCCCTACTCAGGTGTAGTACAAAAGATGAATAATGTAGGATAAAATACCTGCATCATTAGCTGGATTGCCAACTTGCTCACAGGATGCAGGAGGTCAAAATAGGGAACAGACCAGTCACCAATGGAGTCACCCAGGGTTCGGTGCTGAGACTTTTTTTCTGTTTGGCATATACATCTCAAGAGTAAAAGGAAATGCCAAAGGGCTTTGGCCAGCTAAGTTTGAGATGACTGCAAGCTAAGAGTAGTTATTGAATACCTAAACGACTTAACCATCATGCAGGAATGTTTGTCCCAAATAATAACTAGCGTCAAAATCATGACAATGCCCTCTGAGAACTGACCCAATTGTTTGGTATTTGGGAACGTGTGTGCAGAGTGACCTAACTTTTGACCAACATGTGCCCAGAGTCATAAGAAAGCCTTTCTATATTGCACAGCTTGTAAACAAATTGATTGTGACTAGATCTAGAGAAGTTGTTGTCCCACTTTACAAAGCTCTGATTAGGTCAGTCATTTTGTATAATGCCCACTTTGGCAGGTATCTGTCCATCCCCATGAAACAATTGGAATACCTTCAGAGATACCTTACTAAAAGGAGACAAGTCCTAAACAACAGGTCTTGCAAGGACCACCTCAAAGATTTATTACTATACTCAGTATTCTACTGAGTGCTTAGAGGTGACATGTCTGGCATACAAGGCATTCTCCGACCTAACGGAGATGGACCTTCCTGAATGTCAGCAAGTCAAATGGCATCAGAATTACTCAGTCCAGGTATGTAAACTGAATGTTGTGGAGAGATGGTTATATATCACAGAGGCTACCACTGTTCCAGAACAGACTATCCATAAAAATAAAACAAAGCTCATCCGTCCATATTCAAATGCAACTTGGATCTAAGGATGGGTAATAGAAAATGTACTCCAGGATTGCCCTTCATGCCACTAATGGATAGAGGCAGTTCCTAAATGCTGCATCCCTTACATGGGTCTCCTCAAATTATCTATGGTATGATCACAGTTATTCTCACTAGGGCTAATATACAATTATCAGCCATGGGATAGGTAAGACTAATCAGAAAATGTTAATTTAAGCACCAAAAGAGAATTGGCTATGCTTAAAATGTCCTCCAAGTAAACCTATGTTGTGGTACTAAACAGTTATAAAATTGCCCTTTTCAGATCACTAAGTGCCCCTCTCACCCTCTGCCCCTAGTCTTTAACAGCTTCCGGCACCTATGTCTAAGAATGACCTTTCCATCCAGTCGCACATCGCGCAGACGCAGAAAACCGATGGTTTTACATCTTCATCTTCTGCTCCCGGGCAGAATTTGAATTCCAGAAGATGTTTGGACTGCGGACAAAGGTATAAGTGAGAGCTAGGTGACTGCATGTGTGTTTAAGTGTTAGTGTAAGAGGTATGTGTGTGTGAAACAGGCAGGGGTGTCTGGATGTAAGCAATAGACAGATAGGGGTGTGTGGATGTAAGAAGTAGGTGTGTAGGGGTGTGTGAATATAAGAAGTAGGTAGGTAGGGGTGTATTACCATACTATATGTAAACAATACAGTCAAGAGGCTGATTGTTAATATGCATCTATCTTACTCTGCTAATGCCACTCAGGCTCAAACATTTTATTCACATAAAAGAAAAGGATTCAAAGTAAATCTTAGCAAAACCAGTGAAATGATTTTCAATGCCCCAAAACTCTTTTTAAGTCTTTCAGTGGCCCTGATCGTGGTCTTCTATATATTGCTGAGTTCCCAAAATATCTTATTTTCACCACTTATACATGAAGCACGAGGAATAAAATTACATCATTGTAGTAAAATGCAATATTGTTTCCACAATGGCAACTGAACAAGAAAGGTTTACAGTTGGATAAGAGGTACATCTTACATCTCTGAACACCCCCTTTCCACCAGTGGCTCCATCTATTCTAGAAATATAGAACAACACAAAAAGGATTTCAGAACTATATCTGCCACTATACTGTAGCAGCAGGCAAGATGTTCGATCACTTTCAAGCAGTTAGCAGGAAGACGACCTACACAGACTAATTTCTGTCAAACAACAGCATTATATGCCTGTCTATAAGCCTAAATATCCATTAATGGGATGCTATTTCCCCATTTTGACTGCAATGGTAAACATAATGAAGCTATTGACATCAGTTCTCTTCCTCTTAATGAGGTACATGATGGTTGCTTATGTTAGGCTGATAAATACATCAAGAACTAAGCATATGAGATTTTGGAAACATAGATTGAAAGGTGAATATTTAATACAGTAGACCGTGTGTATGTAGGAAGTAGGTAGGTAAAGGTGTGTGTGTGTGTGTGTGTGTGTGTGTGTGTGTGTGTGTGTGTGTGTGTGTGTGTGTGTAAGAGGGAGGGAGGGGTGTATGGGGGGTCATACCTTACAATTATCCAGATTTATGCCTCATATTTTCAGATTGTTTCTCATAAAATTGTGTTTTTTCTGGCAAATCATTGAAGACTGAAGTTGAGTTTTAGACTTCATATCCTCAGAAAATGCATACTAATGCAAACAATTTTGTTCTATCCACTTTCTAAGGAGGTCGGGGGATGTATGTGTGTCATACCTCTCAAATGTACAGAGGCTGAGGTATGTGTGAGTATGAGAGAGAGTGAAATGCCCTATTTAGAGTTAGCAGGTGGAATTTATTTTCAAGGAATTGTGAGCTTCAAGGGAAGAGAATTTTACTACTGCTCATGCTAAGTCTGCTTATATGTGCAACTGTTTTGCTTAGCAAATGGTATCACTGTTGTGGTGTAGAATTTCAAAACAGTCTTAGTAGCACAGCAGGTAGCATACTTGTATCTTGATGTAGAGGGCTGTAGGTTCTACTCCCACCACATGTAGATTTGTATTTTAAGGGGCTGGAGTGCTGAGTATGTCCTTCTTTGGATGAGATGCCTAGTAACTATGAACCTGTGTTTCTGCTTGCCACTTATTCCTATTGCAATATACAAGCTTAGCATTTTTTTTTAAAATGTAACATAGGCAATTTATTGTTTAAGGGCAGTAGGCACTGAATTTGTAGATGAAACACTGACATATAAAGCTATTTTCTAGCAACAACCTCTCCATTAGTTTCAGATCTCTTTAATGTGAAATTATTCAGATGACTTTTACTTCTGCAGAGATTGTGCATATTGACTGATATTGGTAGATTGTAATGGTAGATATTTAAGTGGCCTTTTATGGTTGAAATGTTCTGAATTGGGCAATTTGTCATTATTGGTTCATATGTTTTGTTTCATTGCTTACTGGAAAAAAATGTTCAAAACTATAAAACACACTCTTAAGTGGTGCTGTATTAACAATGGATATAATTCAGTTATTATACATAATAATTAATACAATCAGGAAGGTAAATCAAAGCAGTTATGCATGGTTCTGAAATGTGTGCAAGGGGCCTATGATTTGAAAACAGTCCAAAGGTAAACTTAACCTGCCACTGGCCAGATGCATTTTCTTTGAATGTGGGTTTCAATGCTGTTTCAGTGCATGTGAGTTTCAAAGGTAGAGAAGTTTTAATGCTAAGTCTGTTTTCATTGTAAGACTATTGCTTTGTTTAAGTTTAGCAAATGTCTATCAGTGTTTGTGCTATAAAACAGGAGGTTACTAGGCTACTGGCCCCAAGGCCCTAAAATTTGAAATAAAAGTTGTAAATTAAATCCAAGTATCTATAATCATTGTAGAAGTAATGCATAAAACACTATGCACACAGAGAGTTTTGAACAGTGTTTATGGCAACTGGGGAGAAATACCCAAATAATGGGATACTAGAATGGCTGTGTGTGTGTGTTGGGGGGGGGGGTTGAAGGGAGTGGGGTTGCAGCAGTGCTCCAGGTTTGCACCCCCCTGCAAAAAATCCTGCGGGCTCCCTTGTTTGTGTGTAATAAACTACTTAAACAATCACCCAAGCCTCAGCGTCTTATTTGAATACACAAGACAAGTGACAGTATCCATGTCTTTCATCTTCGAACTCTGTTTCATGTATAGCAACTTTGTTTTGGGTGAAAAAGAATGATGTGTGGTTATTTATTTATTTACTTACTTACCTACTTATTTGCAGGCTGCATATCCTGCATGGAGATATAATGCAAAGAAAATTGCAAACATTTTATAAAGCCATCAAAACTGCTTTGTACAAAAGATACTTGTAACATCTGTCTTAATGGATGGAATCTTTGCTTCAGCTGAAGTATATACTGCAGCCCATCACTACCTCATCACACATTTTCAGTTTTTGACTTCAGTTTTCTTACTGTTTCTCCTTATGTTCTAAATTTTCAAACACACATGCACATACATGTAAACTTAACAAATATCACTCAGCCAACCTAAATGATACTGCGGCTTTAAATTAAATTTTCTTTTGAACACACATGCTGGTTTCCTGCTCCAATTGCTTTTCATGAACAGTTGAGCCTATGTGATGTTGCATCATGCATTATCCAGACTTCTTATATCTTATAGTTCTCCACTCAGGAGGATGTCTGTGAACAAGTCAAGTTCAAACTTTTTTCAGAACCCACTAGAGCCGTCTTCTGGAGCCATAATTGCCTTTGATAATAATTAAGAGTTTACGATGGTCTTTTTTTAATATCTGATGGTTGATTTGTATTAAGGCTCTATGATCCTTCTAGTCTGCTTGACTAGACAAAAGAATGAGTGAGTTGTTTTGCTATAAAGGACAATAAATGCACAGAAGAACTCTGAAGTCTATGTTCTTATAAAGTAAAATTAATCAAACAAAAGCACTGTATGAAAATGGTCTATGTACTGGGATTAGAGAGATGGTGCTCTACCTCCTGCAAGAATCACTCTTCAGAGGATCTGCTACTACCGTGAATTCTGCACTTGCATTAATTTATTGTGAATTTTACAGCTACACTGCTTTTATTTGGAGCAGACCTCTGGCAGTAGATATAATTTGTATGATTCAGTCACAAACAATGTGGTCTCAGTAAAAAATACTTAAGCATTGGAGAACTTTGTCAGACTTAAGACAAACTGCATTGTAGAAATGTATCCTTTAAAACCGGTCTGCAGCGAGACAAGGTCAAGGCTGTAATATCTTTTGAAGAAAGTGTGTATAAGTAACCAAGAAACAGCTCCACAGTGTTTTAGAAGGGAAGCAAGACAAGTCTGCCCTAACAAAATTACTCAACTTCTCCACTAAGTGCCTTTGTCTCTGCAGCAGAAAGCAAAGCAGGTAGAGTCACTGTCAGTCAGCATCTCTTAGCTGGGGCTAAAAATATCAGATTCTCAGTTCTCCTGAGTAAAAATCATTTGACCTACTCACATCTAGGTTAGGCAGAATCATTGAGCCTATATGTGTTTAGAACAAATAAAGAACAAAGAGTAAATGGATTTCAACTCAAGACAGAGATTACCAATAGCATGAAATTCTATGAATACATGTCTTTGTGCAAGAAAATGCTAGCTCTGTGAAGGTGGATGCAAGATCTGACATCTAGAAGCCATAGCTCAGCATTAAGACTGTAAATCTAAGAAACAGCTATTTTTTACTAATAACCTGAGAGGCAGCTATTGTTCTCTACACAGTATGTTGGGAAAACTTGCTACACTCCATTTCTCAGCTTCTAAAGGAATTAAAGTCTTCATTTGTGGAAGCCATACCACTCAAACCTGGAAACATTATACAGTCCATATTAGCACATTTTCAGACTACAGTCTACACATTTTATCAACCTATATTAATTAATTAAAACGTTGCATGTACAAGAAAACCAAAATAATATACAGGGTGCCAACTAGCAATATCCAGGAACTTTAAAAATCAGAACATAAAATTAGGAACTTATTCTAAGGGTTGAATGTTAAATCAAAATGTAGTGTGCAAAACTAAAAGCTCCCAACTTTAAGACACTGGAGGGACTGTGAACACACTGGGCTGCAAAACAATGGTACAGCAAACCACCATTCAAATTTTATAAAGAGTAATAACAAGAGAGAGTGAGAGAGTAATTAATTGAACTCAACAGACTGTGGTTTAATATTGTTATCATGTACTACTATGACATTTTACCACTTACCTTCAACTGAAAGGACAGAATTTTGTTTAAACTTTGCTTTTTCAGTTTTCTGGTGAGGGTTTTCAGCACTGTATTATAATCCAACTGGTGAAAATTAAAAAATTTAAAAAAACAAATCAGTGGCCTTTGTAAGGACTGATGCTGACGGGCCCAGGTTAATTGTCACACTGACGCAACATCTTCATTGGTTGGCTGTTGCATTGCCGCAAGTCATGGGTGGGCTGCGGCTATAAACTGAAGTTTTGTGTTTTTTTTTAAATCTCCCATGTTTCCGAGAGAGTACCTCTCAAACTCTTAGTGCAAGAAATCTGGACAAAGCTTGACAAAAGGGGGGGAACAAAGGCCCAAAAATAGGGACATATTTTAAATATTGCTCTTATAAACTTAGAAAGTTGCTGGAGTAACAGGTTTTGTGTTACCATACATTTCCTGGAGGATTTGAAGTCTGAAACCCACATGTATGCCATTATTTAGTGTCTTCAATCCTCAGATCATCTCAGTGATTTGCAAGAAAATCACAAATTTTATGAGGAACAGACCTAACATATGAAGAAAAATCTGGATATTCTGCAAAAAGAGTGGTATGATTAGGGACAAACTTTAAATATCTGCAGTTATAAACCAAGAAAATTGCAAGAATAACAGGTGTAGCATTGGCAAGCACTTTTTGAAGGATATAAAACCTGAAACTCAAATGTTTCATTATGTAATCACTTTAATCTTTAGTGATTTGCCTGAAAAGAAAGTTTAAGAATAGACCAAAACATGTGGAAAATCGGGACATTCTGCAGAATTCTTGACAGTTGAGAGGTATGCAGGATCCAATGGTTACTTGCCATTTTGCAGATTTAAAGCAGCTTTACATGCATACATTTAACTCCCAGATATGCATATCAGAAAGGAAAGGACTTGTTTAGAAGACAAGAGTTACCAGACCACTAACTGTGCTCATGGTACCAGTATTGCATGCAACATATGTGCTGTGTGCATCTCCTGCAGGAAGAACTCCTACCCCCTACACAAAATGGCTTCCATTCTTCCGTTAGTACTAGCACTGCCCTTCTAACCTACATAGATATGATCAATAAACCTAGAGATAATGGAAAACTAGTCTCTTCTTTATTTCTAAACTTGTCTAAAGCCTTCTATACAGTTTGTCACAGCAAACTTCTACTTCAGATGTCCTCACTAGGTCTCTCTCAGCCCATCCATCTATGGATCTAAAGCTATCTGTCCAATAGGTATCAGTCATTAAAATGGCACACCACACTCTCTTCCTACCTCCCAGTCACAATTGGTGTACCACAAGGTTCTATCCTTGGTCTCCACCTCTTTAACATTTTCACCAACACCATCTATACTTCCACATGATAGGCCACCCTAACACATTACACAGATGACTCCACTCTCATCTGCACATCTGACGGCATGGTACACCTCTAAAAATTACCCAGGAAGCGTTAACAGCTACTGAAACATGGCTTCATAACTCATAACTCATGCTCAACCCAAAAAAGACCAAACTACTATGTTTTTTCCCTAAATCCTGCTCTCATAAAAAAAAAAAAAAAAAAAATTAAAGTCCTCTTTTTTGATAGTACAACCACTGAGTCACTTCTCATAGCAAACTATTAGGGTTGACAGTGGATGATAATCTTACATTCGACCCGCATATACAAAATTGCAAAAGAAAAACTCATCAAAACCTAGGCATGCTTTACAGAGCCAAAAACTTTTCTCACTGTTGCAACTAAAACTACACTTGCCAATACTTACCTCCTACCCGCTCTCCTTTATGGTGCTCCCATCCTCACTAACCTCCAGGCTTCACAAAAATGAAAACTTGAACAATGCTATATCAAAGTTGCTAAATTTGCAGCACACGCCCCTTTCAGAACCCACCACTGTTTAACACTGAAAAGCCTAAATTGGTTAGAACTGCCACATCAACTAACATATGCACAACTTCTTACCACCTATAAAATTATCCATTATCCACCTGTCTGTCCAACACTAAAAACATTCTATACAGGTGGAGGGTGGATAATTTTATAGGTGGTAAGAAGTTGTGTATATGTTCCCAGTCGGTCATTGCAGCCCAGTGACCAAAACCTCCTGTCTGTCTACAAACTAGCAAATCTGATGGGCACTGTCTGGCTCTGCTCTTGCGCAAAACCAGGATAAACTATATCAAAGTGAACAAGTACCTTTTCATTCATTATACTTCCTGACTCTCCTTTCTTAACTTCCTTAGTTTTATTAAATTCTCTTCCCTGACATTCTAAATATACCATAAGCCTGTTTTTCCCTATTGCAGTTCTTATTTGTATTAGACTAACATCTTTATTTTCTGTACAAACTGTCTAAAATTTCTCTAAATATTAAATGATTGTCATATACCTTGTATCAATTCTTAACCAATGGTTTTATATTATGTCTAATTTGTCATAATTATTTAAACTGCAGATTTTTTTTATTTTTAAAGATTGCAAAATTATTGTTCTTAAAATGCTTTGCAATCATTTGAAGCTTTTCTCCCGGACCTACGCTGAAAATGAGCTTCTACCCAGTTGGACTTTCCCAGTAATCAAATGTCAATAAATAAATAAATAAATGCACTCAATTTCTTCACAACTGAAGATACTGTAGGATGCATTTGCTGAAAGTATTTTTCCCCACTTAACTTCTTTGCTGACATGACATTCCTTGGGGCATGCAATCCAGTAAGTCTTTTCTGTGCAACTAGATGCACTGCACAACAATAGACTATAAGGTTGAAACTTACTGTACACAGTTTGTGTTGATGAGAAAACTTAACAGCCCTCTATTTTTAATCTCTGAGAGTGTTTATGTAATTTACAGCTTTTTTTAGTTGCTGAAGGTGCATTCTGAATTTATAGCTTTATGCTGATATTCCCTTGCAGAGGGTTATTTTGACTAAAGGGAGTTCACTGCTCAGCAACAGACTATAAGCCTGAGAGTGAGTCATTGCTTTCCATAGATTGCATTGGAAAAACATAGTATATTCCATTGTCTTAACCTCTGAAGGTACTGTATTCAGTCTTTGCTGCATGTCAATAAAACAAAAGTTATGCACTCACCATAACAATATATCTGTGTTGTCTGTTTACGACCTTCCTGAACCTTTGGGTTTTGGATCCAATTTTGGCCACTTCTCAGACTTTGGATCTGTAGCTCAAGCTCATCCCTGTACCCATAATACTCTCTCAAGCCCCAGACTACTTCAGATCATGTTTTTCCCTTCATATCAACATACAGAAAGGAAACAAGTCTATAAATGTCTAGAAACATGACAGGAAAGGTATTTGGAAGTAAAGAGGGAAAGACCAAAGGGGAAATACCTCCAGGTCATACCAGGAGACCAAATGAATAGCTTCTCTTAGAGGAAGGAGGAAGGAGTGGGCACAGGCTGAGGAAGGACAAAAACAGACAACACAGATGCATTATGATGAGTACATACGTTTGCTTCTGATGTTGTCTTTTTCATCCATTCCTCAGCCCTTGGGACAGAGTCCCCAGCTAGTATCAACCCAGGTTAGTCTCATGAAAGGATATTCCAGAGTATGGCAGAACCAAATGCTGACCTTTTCCTAGAAAGTATGTCCAATTTGTAATGTGTTAGGAAGGTATGCATATAGGAGCACTGGACCAAGTAATAGCAGCACAACTGTCATCTACAGACGTTCTGGATAAGAAGGTGGAAGAAGTGGAGATTGACCTCATGGAGTGAGCCCATGGTGGTCTTGGTAAAGATAAACCCTTGTGTTTATAAACATAAGAAATGCATTTAGTAAGCCATCATGCTAATGTAACTTTAGACGCAGATTACTTCATTTTCATAGTTGGTACAAAGAATTTGTCTGAATTTCTGAAAGCTTTTGTTCTGTGGAGATAAAATCTCAGCTCTCTGTGTATGTACAATAAATGAAGCATATATTGCCCTTTACTTTGTTCCCTTTTACTTGAGGATTTTGAGAAGAAAACTGGTAAATGGATGGACTGGTTATGGAAGAATTGAGAAGCTACTTTTGGAGAAAGCATGGATTGGTGCAAAGAGAAACCTGGCCTTATTATTAAAATGATATAAGGGGGCTAGTAAGATAAAGCCTGAAGTTCCAAAACTCTTCTAGTAGATGTAATGGCAACATAAAAAAGTGGTTTTCCATGACAAAAACATTATATCAGCTTTTGCTGCAGGTTCAAATGGAAACCAAGTTAAGGCTTGGAGAAGAATTGTCAAGCCCCAAGGAGGAGTAGGGTCCTTAATAGGCGGCCTGAACAAAAACATACCTTTAAGAAAGGCCTTACATAACTTAAGGGAGGCCAGTTACAAATGGTCTTTGCCTACATGAAAATTGGAGATAGCAGCCAGCTGTACTTTGTTGAATAACTTGCTCCACTATCAAAAATGGAAGTTAGAAATTCTAAAACTGTAGGAATGGGTGCTGAAAAAGGGTCTAGATTTCTTTTGTTAGCCCACATACAGAATCATTTCCATTTGCTGTTGTATATCTTCCTAGTGGAGACTTTTTGAGAAGAAGTATGTGTAAAACCTGGGAAGACAGCCTGGAGTATCTAGCCATCATTTGAAGTAGAGAAACCTTGCGGTCATCCTGAGGGCTTGTATGTCCAGTTGAGGCAGCCCAAACGGGTGAAAAAGAAAATTCATAAGGGGATCCAAAACCCAAGGATGGTATATCAGATGAGGCCAGAAGAAAGGAAACCACACTTGTCAAGGCCAGAAAGGGGCAATGAGTATCACCTTCCTCTTCTGCTGATCAGCTTTCTGTAAAAGTTTTGATATGATAGGTGTGGGAGGATAGGCATAAAGGTGCCCAGAGGGCCAATCATAGATCAAAGTGTCCCGTGGTGACTCCCACTCTGAGGAGATTAGAGATGAAAACTGCTTCATTTGGAATTGTGGACAGAGACAAACAAGTTGCAGCACAGCAAACAGGTCACTGCATGGCTGGTCCCATTAGTGAAAAATCTGTTCCGCCACTGAAGGACTGAGAGAGTACTCGTATGAGTGAGTACTCGTATTGCATAAGAACAGATCTGCTCACTTTGTCCACTAAAATGTTGGACTTTCCCAGAATGTGGGTTGTTAAAAGAAGGCAGTTGGAAGAGATCACCCACTGCTACACTCTCATTGCCTTTGACACAAGGGGTAAGAGCAGGTTTCTCCTTCATTGTTGTTGTACCAGACCAGCGATATGTTGTCCATCTGTATAGCAATCATCCTTTGAGGTAGTATGTCCTGTCCTGAAATGCCTGCAACACTAGAAGGACTGCCATCACATCTAGAATGCTGATGTGACAGCTGGGACCACATGCCTTGAACTGTCTGTCCCAAGTAATTCTCCCACCCCCATCTTAGCTGGGAAGCATCCATAGTCATCATGGCTTTGGGAAGAGGGAGAACTGTGAAACATCTGAAGAGTGGCTCCACCAGGACACATTTTATCAGCAGATATTTGTGATTCAAACTGGAGATGTCAATTCATAGACCATTGGACTGTTAGAGTCCTTTGTAGTAGTCTCATGTAGTATCTTGCTAAGTGCAGAAGGGTTATGGAGACCGCCAGTGAACCCAGAAGGTGAAGAACCAGCCTGGCTGGTGGAGACTGAAGAACTAATAGATTTATTACTTGAAGTTGTAATTTAGACAATCTGGACTGAGGAAGCTGAGCTACTTGAGAAACTGTATCCAGATGAGCTGCTATGAATTCCAGGGTTTGGGAGGGAAGGAGGTGAGATTTGTTGTAGTTTACTGTGATGCCCAGGTGCAGACATAAATGGAGCAAGCAATCCCTGGCATATGTCAGTAGTGGCCTGGTGCAAGCCATGGGGAACCAGTTAATGAGGTATGAAAAAGCACAGAATCTCCACAATCTCAAGTGAGCTGCAACCTCTTGTTATACATTTGGTGAACATCCAAGGGTACTGTGGTGAGACCAAAGAGCTGGGCTCTGAAAGTGACTGGCTCCAAGGTGAAAGCAAAGGTATCTCCTGCATTGTTTGTTTACTATTACATGATGGTATGCATCTTGGAGAGGAGCTCAGTTGAGAGCATCCAATCATCCTTCCTCAAAATAGAGAGAATGGACTGAACCATGACCATTTGGAACCCAGAGTGTTTGACACATTGGTTTAAATGGTTTAGGTCCAGTATTGGCTTGAGGTTCCCCATCTTCTTGGACATTATTTATTTATTTATTTAATTAATTTATTTTACATTTGTTGACTGGGAGAGTCCAACTGGATTACAAGTCCATTTTCAGTGGAGGCCCGGGGAGAAAAGCTCCAAGAGAACACTTTTTTACAAAACATAGTTTTAAGGACAGACTTTTGACATACAATTTCCATAGAAGAGACTTTGACATACATATTAACAAACAGATAGGAAACATTCATTCTGTACAATATAATATTAAATTTTAGAAGATATTCCTAAGTTTAGGATTCCTTAGATTTACTATCAGAGTAAAAGCAGAGATGTAGAATAAGGCTCCGAGAGAGCAGATGATGCTCGCTATAGTTGAGAAGGATAACAAATTGATTCACTATATGTCTTCATCTGGTTTTAGTTGAGAAGGATAACAAATTGATTTACAATATTCCTTCTCCTGGTTTTAGTTGCTTATGGAGAGCTCAGCATTGTTGGGGTAGTTTTCCCTAACTCCAGGAGAAATGGGATGAGCACTAGATTAACAGTCCTAAGTGGGTACAGTACTACGATTGGTTGGCTTAGCAGAGTTACTTAAGTTAGGTAAAGTGTTCTAATGAGACATTAGCCAGGGGGGATAAAGGAGCACAGTCAATGAGTTTAACAAGTTTCTTGAATTGTGATGAAGATTTGTTGTCAGTTATGTGGGCAGGAAGGGAGTTCCAGGTTTTTGTTATACAGTGGCTGTAGACACTCTTACCAGCTTCATTGTTATATTTGGTTACTTTGAGGAGGTGTTGTGTGCTAGACCTCAAGTGCCTGGCGATTGTATAGGGTTGCAAAAGATTTTGTAGTGCTGGGGTTTTTTCAGAGTTATGTATTATTTTGTGGGCTAGTGATTGTTGATTGAGTTGAAGTAGTAGTGGTAGTTCTAGCCAATTGAGGTTTTTTTAGGCATTCACAGTGATGTGTTCTGATGGGAGAGGTTGTAGCGAATTTGGCTATCTTATTATAACAACTATCAAGTTTGTTTAGGTTGGATTTGTGGAGATTTGTAAGCACAGGGGAGGCATAAGGTAGGATGGATAGTAGGTGAGACCTTGCTATTGTAGTTTTGGAGTGGTCAGTGAGGAATTTTTTATTGCGATACAGTAGGCCAAGTTTTTTATGTACTTTTTTATGGTTATAGAAATATGTAGGTCAAATCTAAGGTGATTATCTATTTCAGCCCCTAAGAGTTTGGTATGATTTGTGGGGGTGATTGTGGTCTTGTTAAAGGAGGAGATGAAGAAGGAATCAGTGGGAGGTGTGGCTCTATGGGAGCTAAAGAGTACTAGCTTTATTTTACTTGGGTTCAGAATGAGCCGTTGGTTTGTAATCCAAGTTTTTGCTAGGGAAAAGCATTCTTACAGCATTCTTGTGTTAGGGAGTGAAGGATGTGAATTGATTTGGCTGCGCATATTATGGTGGTATCATCTGCATATTGCACTATTGAGGCTTTAGGAATACTGTTTGGGAGCTGATTGGTGAAGAGGGTAAAAAGAAGTGGCCCCAGGATGGGGCCTTGGTGTACTCCTACGGAGACTGGTAGGGAGGGGGAGAGTTGGTTTTGCCACATAACAGCTTGTTTCCTTCCCTCTAGTTAGTTTTTGACAAAGGAGATGGCAGGGATGGTAAGGTTTAGAGTTGCTAGGGAAAGAGGGAGTTTATTGTGGTTAACCATATCGAATGCTTTGGACAAGTCAAGGAAGGTGGCATATACAAGGAGTCTTGTTTCTGCGAGTATTAACAATATTGGTGAATTTTGTTAGTGCGGTGGAGGTGCTATGGAAGGGTCTAAAGCCATGTTGTTGTGTTGCTATTAGATTATTTTCTAGGAGATATTTCATTAGTTGCTTGTGTATTACCCTCTATAAAACTTTAGATAAAGGGGGTAGTATGGCTATAGGGCAGTAGTTATTGAGTTCAAGGGAGGTTCCCCCTTTATGTAGAGGGATGATATGTGATATTTTCCATAGCTTGGGTACTATACACTCGGAGATGGATCTGTTAATTAGGATGGAGACAGGATATGATATGGCTTCTACAGCCAGGTAGAGGTATTCAACAGGTAATTTATCTGCGGCTAGAGACGTTGGTTTGAGCTTGCAGAGTAGTTTTTCAATGGATTCGGTTGGTTCTAGGTGGAAGCTGAACTTGGGACAATTGTTAGTTGAGGGTGGGGGGGTGGATTTGCAGGGGTGGGGATGTTGTCATAGGGTTGGTTGTTTGCAAGGGTCTGGATGGTTTCTGCAAAGTATTTATTAAATTGAGTGGGGATCATACCTCCCAACCATACTGAATTCCTCGGTAAATACTGGTTTTGAGGGCAAAATA
Organism: Protopterus annectens; assembly: GCF_019279795.1. NCBI lineage: Eukaryota > Metazoa > Chordata > Ceratodontiformes > Protopteridae > Protopterus > Protopterus annectens. The sequence continues at coordinate 619,822,839 of NC_056731.1, read as the reverse complement.
CTGGGGTGCCACAAATTCCCGAGTGGCCCCTTTAATTTCCGATTTCCCGGGATTATTTTAAGTTTGTTTTTATTTTTGGGAATGTTCCTGACGTCATCACCAGTCTGCGGGTTTTATTCAGCCAGTGCAGACAGCACTTTTCTTCCCTCAGCTCCGGTAAGACTCAGGCATAAAAAAAAAAAAAAAAAAGGACTAACTGTTTACTTAATTTACTGCACTAGTGTTTTTCTCACATTGAGTTTACGAATACTTTTTATGCACATAATGTGTTGCATTGAATGTCTGGTGGCACTTTGATTTCTCGCTGCATTGAAGCGTACGAATTAAGTTTACTAATTCTTTTTTATGAGCAGCCTTGAATGTGTGGGCACTTCGATTTCTCGCTGTATCGAAGTGTATGACTTGTACCAGAGAAAATGGAGATGCACTGATACTGCACTGCTAGTTCCTTTGCAATTTGAATATTGTTATGATAGGCATGTGTGTGTCAGTTCTTTATTTTGAATGTTGTTATGAGACCACAATAAACTGCAATTTGAACATTATGTTATGACTTAAGTTATGAGCCCTACCTAGTATCTACTGCCTAAGTGAACTGGAGTGTATTAGTCCCTTTTTGCCGCAATTTGATTGCTGTTATGAACCCTACCTACTGCCTAGCTAAATTGGAGTGTGTCAGTTCAACGGACTCTGTGATTAAGATTTGGATTTATTTATTTTTTTATAAAAAAGTTTTTGTTGTGCTGCCTCCAGATTCTTTTGTGTCAGTTCAATTCCTTTTTGCACAGTGTCAGTTCAGTTCCTTTTTGCAAAGTTATTACGAGACCTAGTGGAGTGTCTCAATTGGAGTGTCAGTTCCTTTTTGCCGCAGTTTGAGCATTGTTACAAGCCTTGCCTACCGTCAACCTAAATTCGAGTCTGAGTTCAGTTGCAGTGTTATTATGAGACCTAGTAGAGTGTGTGTTTGGCTCTGGTAAGGCAATTGATTTCTCACTGGATTAAGTGAACTGCTTCTTATACGTACGAGAGAGAGCGAGTTCCTTTGCAATTTGATTAGCTAAGTGAAGTTAATGAACGGAGTCTGCTTTTTATATGTATGAAAGAGTTCCTTTGTCATTTGATTGCTGTTAGTAAGTGACTTAGACTATTGTACCAAATAAGTTCTCAGAACATTTTGAAGGTAACTGTCATTGCAACGTAAGTTACATAGCCCAAGAGATAAGATTGACTGTTGTTTAAAATTTCAGTTATGCAAATTATAATAATTTTTCACATCTTGAAAAACAAGCAGAAGGCATGGAATTGCTTGTCTTCATAACGTTTCAGGGCTGGCTGAACTAAGAAGCTGCTGACATTCCTGGGGATTCAGAAACATTGCATCTGCAATCATGGTGAACCACAATCTGTTTACTATGCATGTATGTGAAACTATCTAAGGAATGTGGCCAGGCAAGTGAGCATGAAGAACAGCTCAAGAAAGATACTCATTGTGGCCAAGGCAGGGACCTGTAGGAAGACTGTGTATGATTGTGGTGCAGCCTCAGGGAGTACAAGCAGCAGTAGTGATCATCTCTTGAGCATGAGCTTTGGGAGAACTCTCAGTAGTCCCACTTAAACAGCTGTTGAGAGGGAAGATTTATGGCCACTCTATGGGATCATGAGGCTTGTGTGCTACTATGTTTTTTTTTTAACCCAAGGATACATATGCATAGAAGATAATTGTGGAAATTAGTAAGGGAAGTATTATTAAAGTAGGAGAGTAGAAGAAGTAGTAAGGTAAGTATTATTAACCTATTAGGGTAGAGGAGATAGTAATGGACGCATTATTAAGGTAGGAGGGTAGAGGAGATAGTAAGGGAAGTATTATTAAGGGAGGAGGTTAGAGGAAGTGCTAAGGGCAATAATAAGGGAGGAGGGAAGAGGAGGTACTAAGGGCAATATTGTTAAGGTAGGAGGGTAGAGGAGGTACTAAGGGAAGTATTATTAAGGTAGGAGGGTTAGAGAAGGTAGTAAGGGAAGTATTAAGGTATGTGTGTAGAGAAGGTAGCAAGGCAGAAACGAACACATAATATAGACAAGACTACAAATGGAGGTGGTGACAGTTACTGGTTCTAGGTGTGTGCGTGTGTGTGTCATGATTCTAGGAGTTTCTCAACTGTCCACAGTTTCACAGAATTTGATAACTTCCTCTTAAAATTTGTGGTTTTCTGGCAAATCAGTGAGAACTGAATTACTAAATACTTATAACCATTTAAGTTTCAGTCTTCCTATCTTTCAGGAAATGCATGGTAACACTGCATGGTAAAACAAAGCATTTTATTCTAGCAACTTTTTAAGATTATACAAGCAATGTTTAAAATGTGTCCCTGGTTTTGGGCCTTTGCACCCCCCCCCAATAAATGTTGGCTTTATTCAGATTTCTTGTTCTGTATAGTTCTTCAGGCAGAGAGAGAAGTTTAGTGCTGCTTATGCCAAGTCTGTTCATGTTATTAACAGCACAACAGGTAGTAGACTTGCTTTTGATGCATAAGGCTGTGGGTTCTACTCCCACAGTATGTAGATGGATTGCTGATACTGTACTGTGTTGTACTTTTTACTATGGCAGAGATACCTAGTAACTATGAACCTGTCAACAATTTGCCATCCATTCCCTAATGCAATATTACTAGCTTATTATTTTTAATGTAGCATAGGCAATTTATTCTGCAAAGGCAACAGGCACTTTATTTTTTAGATGAAACAATGAAATATAATGTTGTTTACTAGCAGCAACCTATTCATTAGTTACAGATCTCTTTAATGTGGAATTATTTATATGGCTTTTGCATTTTCTTTGACTGTGGGTTTCAATGCTGTTTCAACGAATGTGAGTTTCAAGGGCAGAGAAGTTTTAATGCTATGTCTATTTTCATTGTGAGACTGTATTGCTTTGTTCAGGAGATGTCTGTTAGTGTTTGGACTATAAAATGTAAAATAAAAGTTTTTAATGAAATCCAAATCATTGTAGAAGAAATGCAGTACGCACATTACAGTGTTTGGTAAATGGGGATAAAATAGCCAAGCAATGGGACATTGGAATGGCTGCAGGGGGGAGGGCTATGTGTGGAGTCCCCATTCGACCATGATTTTGTGAGGAGGGAAGGGCGACAACCTGAAGCACAGTCCCAGCTGGGCAGCACAAACTCTAGCTATGCCACTAATCAGTAGGCCATGGAGAATGAATTTTGGAGGTCCTAACAAACTATAATATTCTTTTTCTAAGGTTAGAATATTGCCTACCATTAAATGCCCTACTTTTACCACAAAACCCACATACTGCAAGTCACCAAAAACAAAATCTTAAGGTTCATCATCTTCTCCCTTCCCAGTGAATATCATTGCTACACATTTCAAAAAAAAAAACGTATCCTTTACTACAGGGTCTGGGGCCATATTTTGGTTATCTGTTCTTCAGTTTGCTTTTGAAAGTTGGTATCCCACAATTCCACTGATGGGGGTGGGGTTACATAATACTGTATGCAAATGTTATGCTAATCAGCATACAGATTTGTACCTATTTTCATGGGCCTTTGTCCAGATTTTTGTTGTTTCCATGTTGAGAGGTATGGTGGTGATGTCTACTTGGATGTTATCTATTTTTGGGGTTGGGGTAGTTTTACCTGGTTGTAGAATACAGTTAATTGCTGCCCGAAATGTTTGTGGGTTGTTCCTGTGCTTCTCCTGTAACTTTGGTAGTAAGATGTTTTGTCTGTTTTGGTGAGTTTTTTGGCTTTGTTACGTAGTTCAACATATATTTGTTTGTTCAATTGGGATTTACTGTTGAGGTAGTTGGTCCAGGCTTTGTTTCTTTTTTTGAAGAGGGATTGTGTGTCTGGGCTTAACCAGGGGGCATATTTCATTTTAATTCTCGTTGTTCTGGAGGGGGCATGATGGTTAAGGGTGCTTAAGAAGGTAGTATTGAAATATAGTACAGTTTCATCAAGAGGTAGGTTTTTTAGGGGGTCCAGTTGCATATTTTTAGGTCGTTTATAAAGTTGGACCGGTTAAAGTGTTTTTTGTTTCTAATTAGGCACGTAGATATTTGGGTCAGTTGTGGTGATTTTGATCTGAGTAAGAATGTGGCTTGGTGGTCACTCAAGGTGTCTGGTAGACACCCTGCTAGCGATATCAGTGATGGGTGGGATATGAGTATCCAATCTAGAGTGGATTGGTGTTTGGTTCTATTGTCTGTTCTTGTGGGGGAAGTGATGAGTTGGATTAGGCCATGTAAGTTAATATGGGAGAGTGGGCTATGACGAACAGTTTTGCCAGTCAATATTAAGGTCTCCTAATACTATGCTTTCCTTTGGGAGGGAGTTAGATATCCATTCTAGGAGTTTTTCTGTAATGGGGACATTGTTGCCTGGAGGGATGTAGCATCCTATGATGCTGATGTGTTTACTATCATTATGTTTTAGTTTTGTTAGAGTGAGTTCAACTTTATTGAGGTCTGGGGTTGTTATGTCTACTTTCTCAAGGATGAGGTGAGATTTATACACTATAGCAACCCCCCCCCCTTTTTTTTTACCTATTATATCACTACAAATTATACTGTAGCCTGGTGGAGTGATTTCATTGTTGTGGTTGCCTGGTTTAAGCCAAGTCTCTGTTAGTATGACAATCTCAGGTTGATAAAAGGAGAGCAGTGTATGAAGGTCGTGGACTTTGTTTAGTATACTTCTGACATTTAAATTTAAAATGAGCGTGGATTTGTCTTGGAGTAGGGTATCATTCAGGTTGAGGGTTGGGGCTCCTAGATTTTGTGGGCCTGGGTTTGGGTGTATATCACCGCAGCTAATGAGTTGGGTTCTAAGGTAAAACAGAGTTTGAGTAGTTTGTTTAGGGTCTTAAAGTTCCTTATAGTTGTTTGGGACTGGTAGTGTGATGGCTGCAATCTGTGTGCACAGTGGTGAATAAAGACGGTTTGGTATTGATATGGGACTAGTTGAGTAAAAGGGTGTGTTGTAATAATGTTAGTGGAAGTAGTTTTTCTTGGTATGTGGATAAAATTGTTTTTGGTGGTTGGTGATAGAAGTTAGCAGTGGGAGGGTGGATATACCTAGGAGCAGTAGCAATAGGTGTATGTATGTGGGTTTGGGTAGTTTGGGCATGGTTTGGTTGGGTTTGGTCATGATTGAGAGATCTGCTTGGGATGGGGAGGGTGTGGTGGATGATGAGAGGTGTTGTTTGTGATTGTAAGGTAGATAGATGGAAGACTGTGCTTTACAGGATGTGGAATAGTGGAAGAGAAGGAAATGGGTACAGGGGTGGGGCAGATTCAGTGATTGGTGGTTAGCATGAGGAGAGTGGCTAAGTTTAGTTGAAATGTAGCACTAGTTGGGGTGGGTGGGAATGGGGGCAGGGAGAGGAGTGGAGTGAGCCAGAGCGCAGTGAAGGCAAGCGCTGCAGGACTAACACTAACTCCAATTATATCCCTGGGCTTACTTGTTTCTTTACTTTGTACACCAAGTGTATCTTTTCACTTGTTTCTGTTTACACCAAATGTGTCTGTTTGACTGTATTTTATTAGTTTAATTTACTTATACTCATGCAGTCACACTGAAAAGAGTCTGGGGAAGCTTCCTCACCACAAGCAGGCCAAAATATAACTTTCAAAATGGTGCCGCTCAAGGAGACACACTAATATAGACTAGTTAATGTGCATGGGGGTGGAAGGAGATAAAAAATGGAGGAAGGTATAACCAGAAAAAGCAGGTAGAGATCTAGCCCGCCCCTTCACAGAAGACTGAAAATTAAAGCAATCAGCATAAGAAGTGGAAGCCTTGGAGCTGTAATAAGTGTAAGCAAGGAAGAGGTAGGAGCAGGGAATTAGGAGTGTAAGCAGTTGGTTGCAGAAACACTAGTTTATGGCCTTGGTGTGCAAGTAATACAAAGGAAGGTAAATCTATCTGGGGGACAAAATACACCAAGTAAATGGTGGAGGCAGATCTATTTGGGACAAGATACAGCAAGTATACTGTTAAGTTACGCCACCCAGTGGCAATAGACAAAGCTATAGTTGCATGGGGGGGAGACCTTGCAGGTGTGCATGCCGGCCAAAACAATGTTTAAAATATAACTAGTAAAAGTAACAAATGTGCGGTAAAAGGAAATGTAAATAAGCAGTCACAATGTTTAAAACATAACTGTTAAGGACCACATCTGCTAATAACAAGAATCACCTATGCAGACTTGTCTGGTAGGTATCCTTATTAAAAAGCGTTATTCTTGGCTTGCAATAAGTGTAGGGAGAAACCGGACCATAGAAGTGGTTTTATCCAGCAATGTTGCAGTGGCTGGGGGGGGGGGGGTGAAATAAAAAAGAATCCTGAAAAAGTTCCAAATCCTCATTGGCCTGGTAGGACCTCCTGGATGACTCTTTTTCTTGACAGCTTTTATATATCTCTGAGGCTACTTCCATCCTCTGATGAGGTGGTACGTCAGGTATTTTTTTGTGGTGAATGGGTGGGGGAAGGAAAGTGGCATATAATAACCTTTGATAATTATTTTCTGTGCCCAGGCTTCTTTGGTGATGTATGTCCAGGCTTCTCGTTGCACAGATAAGTGCCCTCTGACTGCCTCCAGAATGCAGCAGTTAGGCAAGCATTCAATGGTGCTGGAAAGGCTTCTCAGTAAAGGACCTCTGAAGCCTTAATTTTGCAGGCCTCCCCCTGCTGTGTGGGTGACATCTGCCATTAGTGTTCCCCCTGTGCTGCATGGGGATCTTTTCCTATAGGAGTCCTGAGAGAACCCTTGCAATTTCCAGAACTATATCTTTCTACTCTTTTCTGACTTCTTGAGCAGGTCCTCTGTTTGGGTAGAAAAACATATCCCTATGGCAGATAAGGTTTTCCCATCCTTTTCCCTCCTGGAGAGCATCTTTTTAACTTTGGGTTCAAATAAGGATCAATCAAAGGGTCCATTGATGAAGGACATCATGTAGAGCTCTGCATCTAGATGTGTCTCCCAATGGTAAGGTCTGAACCCGCCACTCTTGAGACACCTTCCACATTATATGAAATCAGACACAGTGAGACGTTTGACAGGGCTTGAAGAGTGGCCAGTTGTGAAGAGACAGTCTTTTTATTCTCTGCTGACATGAACCTTCACAGGAATTTTGAAGGCCCTTTCGTCAAATCCCTCTGAAACCTTGTGAAACGTATGATGTAATTCAGTGATCACAGGGCAGGGCAATTGTCACTGAAGCAAATATTTGCTTCCCAAATCTGTCCATAGCCCTAGACTCCCTGTTAGGGGGATGGACTGACGAACTTTACTCAGCAAGTTCCTTTTGGTGGCTGCAACAATCACCATGGCATCAACTAGGGGATCCTGCTCCAATGGGCATGGTCCTTGGGTGCAACTAGGTATTTATCTGTTTTTTTTTTTTTGGAATGGGCTCTGCCATATCCAGAGCCTTCAAAGCTGAACGGGAAAAGAACTTCACCATTCCATCCACTCGGGGTACCACCCGGGATATAGCTGAGCTGGTTCCAAAAGCCTCAACAAAAACAGACTCTTCCAGGGAAATGGCTTTAGAAAACCAACCACCTTTTTTGTCTCAGAAGTTGAATTTCTCTGAATGAGACATCTTCAAGGGGTGACCTGGGGTATGCCTCTTCACTGAAATCAGTGTCTTCTGTTAAAGACCCCAGTGAAGAATCAATGTGCCTCCTCTTGCACTTACACTTCCAAGAAACTTCCTCAAAGAGATGATCTGAGGAAGACCCAAAACTGTGTGGGGAGTCCTATAAAAGGACTGCCTCAAGGCTAGTGGTCTAGCAGATTTCTTGTGGATTAGTTGGTGTCCAGTGGTCTAGCAGATTACTTGTGGATTAGCCAAGGCTAGAATGGACCAGCTGTCCCAATGGAATAGAATAAGCAAACTAAGGATTCAGGGCATACAGCTGTGGAGGGGGAAGACCCGGGGGTGGGGTGGGGTAAGGATGTCCTGTCTCCTGTCAGTGGGAAAGATCTCCCACTGCCTCGCATGCAGATGCAAATGAGAAGCCCAGGACCACATCAGTAGGAGCCAAAGCCACCTATCTGGAAAAATCCAGGACTTCTCCATGACTGTACCTCGACACAGAGCTCAGAGCCGAACTGTCTAGTACCGAGTCCTGAAGGTAAGGGATAGCTCCAAAAATCTGAGACTCAAACCCAACTCCTGGATCAAGTGCTGATCCTTCCAACTCCAACAAAGTCAGTGCTAGCTGGGCCACAGAAGACATCAGAGTCGATGAAGGCCAGGTCTTCGGATCTGACTCAGACGATCCTGGAATTCTCAGATCCTGAACCTCTGAAACCGAAGTGCAGATTGGAGAAGGAGTCACAAAATATTTGGGCTGGCCCAAAACTCATAGGTTCAATGGGAGATGGAAACAGAAGAACTCCTAACTAAATTTGAGTCCTAAGAAATTTTCTCATCATACAGTCCACATCTGCTGCAGACAGGTTCTAGGTAGACCTGAAGGATGAAGAGGAAGACGGAGGTCTAGAAACTCTATGTAGAATTTAATACATAGAGAGAAAGAAATCTCAATTAAAGCTGCTCTGGATAGAATTGGGGCTGCTTATGAGTTGCGAGACTTGTACAGAACCAACACCAGATCCAAAACTATAGAAATTTTTAAGGGCAGAGCCGAAGATGGTGCCAAAAAAAGAGAACAGTCAGGGGAGCAGTGTGGAAGGTTGGTGTAATGGTTAAGGAGTTTACCTTACAGACACAAGGTACAGGGTTTGATTTTCAGATGGGATAACTGGCTAGGCTTAAAATGACCCACAAGGGCAATTAGCAAGTACTAACCTAAGAACCTATGAGTGCTTCCTCAATTCTTTAAGACTTTTCTTTAGCTTTTTCTTTGGTCTTATCTTTCTCCACTTGAGATTTTTCTGCAGGTTTAGCAGTGGAAGGAGAAGCTCCACATACTGTAGAAGAAGAGGAGGAAGACAATAAACCTTTGAGGATGTTTATTCCTGGGTTCAACCAAAGCCCAATAGTGGAAGCCAGAACAAATGTCACACTCTACCTCAAGATGAGCAGCTCAAAGACAATATATGCACTCGGAGTAAGCATCCGAGTTGGGTATTTTGTGCCTATATGAATATTTCTTAAATCCCATACATTTGTCTGACATCATGCAAAGAAGGCTGAACAACCTGAAAGACAAAACAAATACAAAGCGAAGCTAGAACACAACAGACAGAATACCAACAATGGTACCAAAAATTCCACAAACTTAAGAAAGAAAATACCAACATAGAGAAAGAAAAGGGACAAAGCCTAGGAGAGGAACAATAACCGGTAATAGTAACAATAAATGTAGAAACTTTTTTTTTAATACTATAAGGCAGGCAGGAGGAAAGTATAGAAAGAAATGAAAAGACCCCGACAAAAGAGCAAAAACTATCTCCCAAAAAAATGCTCGAGCCAACAAGAAACCAAGTATGTTCGGTGGAAGCGGCAAAAGAGATCTATATTGTGGGGCTTTTGAGAGGATTATGGGTAAGGGGAGGAGCTTTAGCTACAGATCCAAAGTCTGAGAAGGGGCCAAAGTCATATCCAAGGTTGGATTGGAAACCCAATTGTTGAGAAACGGATGAAAAATGACAACATCAGATTCTCAATAATCTTCAGCTAATTTACAATAAAGAAGTAATGCCAGGAGGATAAATGCAATTTATTTCTGAAAATATTATGAATTTATACTTACCTTCAAATATTTAGATTTTTAGCATAAGCTTCACAATGCTTTTATCTGGCAGCTTCTTTAAGTATGCAGTTCTGGAAAAAGTCTGAAGGAAATTGTCACTAGCTGTTTATGAGGCTCTGCTTAGCTTCTGCTAAAGGTTTCTACTCCTTATTTACTATATGAAGTAGGATGAGGGTCTTACGAGTGTAGTTATTTCAAACAATGCAGAACCTAACTGTGGTTGATTTCCAAACTATTTATTAGCAGGTTAGAGATAAATTATTATAATAACAAAACTGCTACCTTTCCAAAGACAAAAATCACAGAAAGACTTATGTTGTTAAACCTTAGAATAGACATTTTTCTTAAAAGTACATACTTAAAAGAACAGGTACAACACATTAAGTAAACTATTTGTGTAAATAGGGTCACTACTGCCAAAAAGGATCTTAATGGCAATCAGACTGAAGGCAAAATGAAACATGAAGGAATATAATGGCAGCCTTCTGAGGTGGTACCCCCAGGCAACACATACCATGCAATATTGTCCCATTGTGAACAACAAAGAAAAACACCACAATGTAAAAATGCATTGCTGTTCCCCATAGAAACAGGCTGCTGTGTATAAGTAACTATATTACAGCTGCAGGGGATAGCCTTGTCAAGTCCATGTCTCATCATTACCCACCTAGCAGCTCAGTGCAGTTTGCAGCAACAGTGAAGGAGGAAGCTGTATACAGCAATATTAACCACAGTCTCTCCAACATTCCTATATCAGTGTTGTGCCATCTCAAGGCAAACCACACCACTACAGCATGTTCCCCAGAAGATGTTCACATGGCAAAGTATCTGTCAGAAGAACAGGAAACCTATCAGCATGTGAAGAAAGCCTGGGATGGACATCAACTGAATTCACATCATAAGCATTTTCAAAAAGCTATTTAAGCAGCTTTCTTTTTAAAAGTGTAGGCATTTGCTGCTGCACCTTTATTAACTGTGCAAACAAGTCACTTTGATATGCATACTATTACTTTCCTGTCTTTAATTTTCTCTGTATATTCCCTCACAGTAAAAATCTGGAAAGCTCCTTGCAAATTCAACAAAGGAAAAGTTCCTTAAGTTAGGACAGCACCTTTGTACATGGTTTTAAGCACATGCACTCAATTTAAATCCCCAGATACTTACACCCTATAAAGACATGCGTGTTCTGTCCCTTGTAGAGCTCTATTCTAAGGTATTCCTCAGCTGATAACTTTTAAACCAAGTGCAAGACACTTAAGTCACTTGAGACACATTTTGCTTCATCAAACAGAGGACCTAGGCCACAAGTTTCTGTCTTCTGCTGTCTACTGTTCACTATCTGGGCAATGACGTCCACAGCTCAATGCATTTATGGAACAACTAGGACTGACTCCTCAGCTACATACTATAAATAGTTTATTATTCTCCCTACTCAAATCACTTTTTTAATGAAACCATTTTATCATCATTTTTTCATCTTAAAAGTGTATTTACATCTGCCCAACCTCTCACAGATCAAACAACTTGTGTAGCAAGGCACACTGACTGATTTGCATTTTGTAAATACACAATGCAAAAGCAGATACAAGACTTACATAGGCTAAGTGGACGAGATGCATGGAACAACTATCAGCATAAAAATCAAACGTATACTCAAACCTGGTCACAGGATGAACAAAGGACTCATTAGTAGAAATATACCTACACATAGCACAAGATCTACACATAACGGTGCTTAATCTAGCAGAGCCAGATCAGAGCCTCCTTTGTAATGACAAACCATTTCTATAGCTACAACGAGGAACCCTACCAAGCAATGTCTCACATCTCTGGTCAGCCATCAAAATGGCCCTATTCCTTTTAATGACATCACTGACCAGATATATATAATTTGAATATGTCAGATTCATCCTCATCATATTCTGTGGAACATTTCTAGTTAGATGTTCAAATCTATCAGAAAAAATGGGCTATCTGTATCACCCCTATGGGCGAAAATCTCATCAATAGCAGATCTGATCTCAGCCTCATGGTAACCTCTGCTCAAAAAGTCATTCTTCAACTCATTAAACATATTAAGCATATCAGAGTCCTTGTTACAAAGTCTTTCAGCCCTGTAAATCTGGTTCTTTAACACATTCTTATGTATATGTCTCAGATGCTTACTAGCTTTATGTAAAACACTATTCTTCTTAGTAGGCTTCTTATACAAACTGGTAGAAAGAATACCATCACTACTGGTGATACAAGCATCCAAAAATTCAATCTTTTCCACTGACTAATTCACAGTAAACCTCAAAAAAAAACACACTGCATTGCGCAAATAAGTGACAAAACTCAATAACCTCTCACTGGATACCTGCCAAATCATAAAAATGTCATCCACAAAGCACACATAAAATAAAACACAACTATATAGAATGGGATCATATAACACATGATCAAGTTCCCACCATGTCATGACCATGTTGGCATAGTTATTGGCACAACTAGTGCCCATAGTTACGTCTATCTGTTGCAAGTTGGACCATCAACAGATTGAAAAAGGAAAATAAAAGACTTTCCTTTTGTGACTGGTGAGGATGAAACAATACTCAGAGATATAGCTTGTCTGAATAGTGGTACTGGTACAGTAAAGGAAAGAGTTTAACTGTTCTATAAAAGGGTTTTGACCAAGTCTTCTTCTTTTACTGACTGCAATACTGAGTCTGTAAAAACTGTTAGTGTTAACCAATCGATTGCACCTAAAGGCATGCCTATGGAATATGAACTTTGGGAATGGGATAATGCTGCATTTTTGACTATCAAAAGTACAGAATATTTTTTTGTCACTGTCCTATTAATAAATATCTCAAGCATAATATTGTGGTTGACGGAAAAGACACATAGAGATTACTGGCCTCTCGTAACATACTGCACTATTTAAATCACAATGTGTATGTGCAAGCATAAAACAACTAGTAAGCAGGAAATGGCATGATATTGTACAGATGCATAAATTAAGGGAATACCCTATAACACAAGCAGAAAGAGACAGCCTCTTAGATGAAGTATTATATCCTTTACCTCTAGTGCCTAATATAAAACATGATGTGAAAACTTATCAAGACTTCAATTTAAAGAAACATGAAAGCTATGGCAGGGAGATTCAATCAGATACGGCTCCAAAAATACAAAGCACCAGTAAATAAAAGGGTGTAGATCTAGAAGGCACACAAACGGCTTAGATTTGGCATCAGTAGAAAGGTTAGATAAACTTTACTAAATCTCGTGTTGCTAAAATAATGCAGGGTGTCAGTGTATAGACTGAAACAGTAAGTTAACCTTACTACACTACTTCATTAACTAAAATAATAAAATGAGTCTGGAAAACTAATACTGAAGGACATATGGTTATTAATACACTAAGGGAATTGGGTGTATTATCTGAGGATGAAACTGATGAATCTCTTATAGAAGAAAATATGAAAGGGGAAACCTAAACAGAGCAGCAAGCTTGTCCCTAGTACACTGAAGCAGAGAGCCAGTCCAAAACAGAAACAGGATGAGGAGCAGGGGTCTAAATCCTCAGCACCCACATTTGTTACCATGCATCTTGAAGTACTTTGTACTTGTTACCTTTTCTAATAACTGAAAGAAAAAGTTGTCAGTGTACACATTTTCTTGTTTTATCCTCCAGGTTCTGGTGCATCTGTTTTTGCTGCACATTTCTCTCTTATAAACTGTTTCTGTCCGGGGTGGATGGTGTTATAGCCATAAATTTGGCTGTCCCTGTAATTCATCTGGTACACTTACGAATGCCCTGGGTTGCTGCTTCATCAGCAGACTTCTGTCGTGCGGTTTCATTTTCAGCTGTGACTGGCAAGAGTTTTCCATTCAGAAAATCAAACCTCCTGAGTAGAAAAGACACATCACTTCTCTTGGAATTTGGTACTGAGCTTCACTGGGTAGCTAAAATTCACCGGAATGCTGTTTCTATGACAGGCAGGGCAAACTAAGGAAAAGGCTTTCCACTATTATACAGCATCTGTGGCAAAGTCCTTGCATAAGCTCATAGATTCTCTATCCAATATAAATTACTTCCCCTCTCACATTGCTCTGAATGCCTGTTCCTTATCTACAAAGTTCAGAAACTGAAAAATAATAGCTCTTAGCAGCTTACCTTCGGGGTTGCACTGCCTGGTCAAATGATGCACCCTTTTAAATTTTAACTGGCTTGGTCTAAACACAGTGCCTTACAGAGGTGTTCCTCTAAACAGATGTATATATTGACAGTTTATTTATCTTTAGACAGACTTTGAGATCTGAAATTATTTCACCTCATTCTATTTTCATGTCTTTCAATTTATTTTTAATAGATCAAACTCTCTACTATATTGTGTCAAAGTCCCCATGCAATCCTTGCCTCAGACACTGGGAGTTTAGCCAAGATTCCATGAATGCAATCCTGAAAGAGCAGTTTTCCTACTCCTGATGGTGTAAAGTCCTGCCAACTTCATTCACTAAAACAGTTACATTATTCAACTCGCTCTCAATTTCACTTTGAAGCAGCATTGTCTCACCTGTGCAGTTTTCTTCAGTTATATCAAACCACACAAGACAAATTACCTCTTCTGTGGCTATACAAGATATATATCTGGTATTGCTTACAAAATATGGGGAAAAAAGCTGATGAACACTTTTCGTTGTACTAAGACATGAAAATGTGTGATTGTGGAAGAAGGTAAGACACACACTTCCTATAGTAAAAAAAGGCAGACATTATCATGTGTCAAAAACAAGAAGTAAAACAAGAAAACAAACTGTATTCAGGAATATGAACATACTGGACATTTTCTCAGACTTACCTGGTGAAACCTTTCAGTCCAGCACAATACAGAAACCATGACTGGTGAAAAAGTAAATTTGAAATCACACACCAGGTAACAGAGACCCAAAGCCAAGCAGTTACATAACAGGTATAGAAAACGTTTAAAGGACAGTTCAGAAAAAAACCTCAAAGTGACTAAAACAGTCCTATTCTACTGGCCTCCAAGCCTGATTGTTCTACAACATTATGTTAATCACTTCTGAAAGTTAAACAGCATCACTTAATATAATTCAGACCTTGAGTGGGTGAATTGATTGTCTTTACATTCAAGAAAAACAAAATGACAGAAGGGATTATCTGAAGAAGTCACTATACTGTTAGGTATGAAAGCTCTGACATTTTTAATAAATCACGTTAAACAGACTTCCCTTCTGGTGTTTTTTTTTTTTTTTTAAGGGTTTTTTCTTCTGTTTTTGCCAGTTTGTTTATTTTGGTTTTTAAATTCTACTGCCTCAAAAATATGAGGAAAAAAATTGTATTTTTCACACCAGATGGACTCTTTCACTATAATGTCCTGCCATTTGGTCTCCACAGCTCACATGCAACATTCCAGACACTGAGCAACAAAGCTCAGATTTCACACTAGACATGTAACAACTGAAAGATGAGATAATAATTTCTGAAGAGTGAGAAAGCCTAATAATTTCTGAAGACTGGGGAAGCCATTTCCCAAAAGTGGAACTGTTTTAAATTCCTTATGCCAAGCTGGACTGATAGTTAACCCAGGTGAGGGCAAGTTAAGCATGGCAGAAGCCTGCTGTTTGGGCTATATAATGAGGGGGATGGTGAAACCACAGACTAAAACAGTTGAGGCAGTATAGAACTGACCCAAGTCAACCACAAGAAAGTAGGTTAAGGTATTTTAGGCCTGGTGAGCTATTTTAGCAAATTTGTTCTGACTTCACTACCACTGCTTGCCAATGACTGCCTTAAGCAAGCATGAGGTCTACTGAAAGTTCAATGGACAGAGGAGGTTGAATAAGCCTTTATAAAGGTAAACTGTTTGCTGTATTCAGAAACTAAATGAATAGCTCCTGACTAATGCAAAAATGTCCTGGGACACAGCAACAGATATGAAGTTGGATTGATGCTGTGCTGCCCCAGAAAGTAGAAAGCAATGTTTGGTAATCAAATGGGCTAAAATACTATTAGCAATGGAATTTACACTTGTTACAGATCCTAACCCTCTTCAGTTGCTTTACAGAAAGAAAGACCAACTCTAAACTGTCTCAATGGGCTTTGACCTTCCAGCCCAACAATTCTAGGATTACACTTCACCTGGACTGCAGCCACTTTAATGCATATGAGTTGCCCTGGTTAACAGCCTTTCCATTAGGACTCATAATGATGGTTCTGCATTGTTGGGGGGTCATACGACACAATGATGGCTGCCAAGTCTAAAGAATATTATGCCTGTTACTTAAAAAGTTAACAAAAAACTTTTAGAAAATACAAGGGACAGAGGAGCATACAGGTACTAGATTTCTGTTTTCCCAGAGTTTTTGATCAAACATCTCTGATGCTCAGGTGAAGGCTGCCCTCTCCAAAGCTAAAAACACTGCTTCCATGGGACCAGATGTAAACCATTAAGTACAGAGAAAGTAATTAGGGATCTGGGGACCCAAGTTGATAGCAATCTCTCCTTTGACAACCACATTGCCAAAGTGGTTAGAAAGACCTTCTACATGGCCCACCTCATCATGAAAGGATTCACATCTAGATCAAGAGAGGTAATCGTGCCCCTTTATTCATCCCTCATCAGGCCAATCATAGAATACAATGCCCCTTTTGGGATGTACCTTACCCGACACCTGCAGCAATTAGAAAGACCCCAAAAGTACCTCACCAAGAGGATCAAGGGACTCAAACAGATGCCATATGCTGCTCGGTTAAAAAAACTCCAGCTCTACTCAGTTGCATACCGCCTACTTCGAGGCGATCTATGCCTGACATATAAAGCTATGTCCAATCCAGAATTAATGGACATGCTCCACCTCAGTAAATCTAAATCCCTTAGAGCCACGAGCTCAAGGGACTTGAACCTCAGCACATAAATAAATATGACTTGCTGGAGGGACAGATTCATAACCCAGAGGCTCCCTTCGCTCTGGAATAGAATTCCAATTCATGTTAGGCAGAGCACCTCATTGAATCTCTTCAAGAAGAATCTTGATGAGTGGATGGGGGATCGTAGGTTTGTTCCGGGGATTACTTCCGTGTCACTATTAGACAGAGGCACAGTAAACTAAACCGTAAAAAGGGCACAGTATACTCAAATCAAGGGGTGGCGTAAGCCAAACAAAATCGGGCTAGGCTTATAATTGCCCCAGGGCAGATAGCCTAGTATGAACCTATGAACCTAAGGCAAGATTGTAGCAAAGAGGGTCCAGGAAGTCTGAAGGTCAGTTACTAAGGCCAGTCTACCACCAAATGGGATACTTTAATTCAAGCATCAAAAAGTAAATTGGCTAGGCTTAAAATAGCCTACAAAGGCAGATAGCCTAGTACTTACCAATGAAGGGAAAAAACATCAACCAATGTTAAAGTTAGAACTTGCCCCTGAAGCTTGAAATTGATGGTGGCTTTTAAGTGGAATTTACATACATATATATATATGTGTATGTTAAAAACTGTTCAGTTACTGTAAGTACTGAATTGCTTTAAACTCCTTTATGAAGAAATTCTGGGAGGATGAACTGTACTTCATAAATCTGCATAAAGAAGTAGACATCATGTTTTTTCTTTTACCTTGTTTGCCACAAGCAAGCAATTTTTGCTGTCTGATATAAATAAAACCTACTATACAAAACAAACCGAATACGCTACACCATACATACACCACAACACCCACATCACAAAATAAACAAACAAAAACTACACACATACACAACTCATACATAAGCAGGGGGGCAAGCCCCCTGCACCCCCTACACCTACCCTACTTATATATACTAACTCCGACATCGCATGAATAGCGTCTCAGCGTTTCAGTTGCAGAACACCGCCAAATAGCTCATAATCCTCCAAAACATACTCCAAGACAAACTGTTTAAAATAGACCACACATTTATTCAGGATACAAAAAATAAATAAAAAATAGTAAAACTAGTAAAATGTCAAGGGATAAGCGCTTTCGGGTCACCAACAACCCTTCTTCAGATCTATATGACTTGTACTAAATCCTTTTGTTATTTAAAAACCCTTTCCACCAATTAAATGTTGCATTAAGCTGACACACCCATCCTAGGACATGCGTGTCATAAGTGTCTCCTCAATCTCCGCCTTTTCAAGGCGGGTTTCATGGGGAAGAGGCATGTTTACACTATAATATAGTGCCGAGAGGCCTAAGGGTTCTGTTAATGCCTACACAGGGGAGTTCACAACCAGAACTGCTGAAGAAATGGCAGAGCCTCAATTTAGAACATAGTCGGACTATATGAAATTACTTATAGAACACTTTCTACCCAGAGAGAATGACTTAATTAAGAAAATAGAAAGCTTACAAATGTACTTGGAGCAAGAGTTTGACAATGAAATATGTACATCGAAATTAGAAGAAATATATTACAAAATTTTGTTATATGATAATAAATTGGAACAGATAAAAACTAAGAAAATTAGGAGGGACTATGGCGATTTTAAAAGGGGTGATGTGTTCACTTGGTCAAGGGATTTTAATAAAGAGCAGCAAGTGCCTAAAAAGAATGGACCATATGATAGGTACCCTCAAAGAGTTCTGCGAAAGGCCTCACTGAGTGCAGTTGATGGGAGCAGAGATAAAGTGAATGAGAACTATGAAAACCAAAATGTAAATGATATTATAGACTTGAATAATCCATCGCCACAGGGAAGAATACAGATGACCAATCAAATGCTGGGTGTGCCCAATTTGGTATCGAATGAGAACAACCAGAAGGAAGTGATAAGTAGTGACTCGATGCTATATCAAAAAATGGTATGAAGGATGTGGTTTTTCCAGTACTTCCATTTCGGATAAGGGAAGTGAGAAACAGGAAAGAAATGAGATAGTTGAGCAGAGGAAGGAAAAGAAGAAGGTCGTACACAGAGGAACGATAAATGAAGGAAGTAATGAATCTTTGGTTTTTAATCTTTCGTGTTGACTGAAATGCACATGAATATTCTTGATAAGGGGCTGAAATTCATATCCACTAGAGGAATGTAAGACAATGAGGCCATACTGAGTCTGAGGTCCTTTGGACATGATGTAATGTTAAGAAGTATGTACAAGGACAGCAAAGAAACAGAATTAGATTTGTTTAAAAACCTAGTAGCTTTGTGCCACAGAATAATGCAGTGATGGATACCTTCACTAATGTACGTGAACAAGAAATAACTGACTATCTGCAGAACAATAAAAAGGAGAAGTTATAACATCACAAAATAAGAAAAACTGGCTTTGAGAGAGCTAGAAGAGAATACAGAACTGATTATTAGACCCACAGATAAAGGAGGTGGGGTTGTCCTGATGGACAAGGCCAGATACAATGAGGAGGTATTGATCCTCCTGCAGGATGATACATCGCACAAGGAGATTAATAAGAATGGATTAGAGAAAATCGAAATGAAAGTGAGGTTGTACTTGGAAGAACTTAAAGAACAAAACCTGATTACAGTTGAATTATGCAACTATCTACGGGTGGAATATCCTTTGATTCCGGCCTTTAAGTGCCTTCCTAAGATTCATAAGGATCCACAAAAACCACCACTGAGGCCTATTGTGGCAGGAGCAGGATGGATCACTGAGCCTGCATCAATTTATGTAGAACATCATATTAAAAAGGTCTTGGAGAAGGCACCAGCGGTCCTAAAGGATACCAAGACGTTTCCTGGGAAGCTGAACGAGTACATCAGCATGAAAAGAGATAGGAAGAAGTATCTAATGATCAGCATGGACATTAAGAATTTGTTCACTAGTATTCCAAATAGATATGGTGTAGCAGCACTAAGAAGCTTCTTGCTGAATGAGGGCACATATGAGGAAAGGCAAGTTGCAGTTCTATGCAACCTGATGGAAATAATTTTAAAACAATAATGTCTTCATGTTTGATGGAAAGTTTTATGTACAGCTATGTGGTGTAGCTATGGGTATGCCATGCACCAATAGCTATGCGAACATAGTATTGGCACATTGGGAAGATAAAGTGGTGTATCAGGACAACCCCTGGAAGAATTGTTTAAAGGTATACCAAAGGTTTGTGGATGATATATATATATATATATTATGTAGGAAGGTGATGTTGTGGAACTTAACAACTTCCATACATACTTGGAAAATAGTACAAATTTTCTAAAGTTTACCATGACCTACAGTGACACACAGATGGATTTTCTGGATGTACGGATTGTGCAAAATGAGGAAGGAAATATAGAGACTAGCCTCTTCAGAAAGGATTGTTGGAAGAACAATATTCTACCAAGGAATAGTATGCACCCGAGGTACACATATAAAAATATCATGAGAGGGCAATTTTTAAGAACGTCAAGAATACATTCGAATGATACAATCCTTGTGTTGGCAATGGATGACATGTCTGAACATCTTAAGGCAAGAGGTTATAGCGAAGAAGAAGTGCTCAGAATAAGACCACAAATAAACATGGAAAGAGATGATAAAGGCAGACCATATTTAAGAGGGGAGCAAGAGAGTGTTGATCGAGGTAAAAATTGTCAGAGAGAATTAAAAATGGTCCTCACTCATACAACAGATACAGAAGGGGTCTGTGACATTGTAAGGAAGAATTGGAAGATATTAATGTCCAATGAGGAATGCAAAGGAATAGTGGGAGGAGAACCTAAGTTTTGTTTCAGAAATGCAAAGAATTTGAAGAAAGTACTATGCAAAGATAATAATTTCAAACCACATAGCACCTCAAAAAGGAGAGGAACCTTTCCAGGTAGAAGATGTACTATGTGCAGATTTATATGGACAGATAATTGCTTTGAGCATCCAGTTAATAAAAGGAAATATGCCAGTAATTTCTATGCTGACTGTACAACGAAGAACATTGTATATCTGGCCACATGTTCATCATGTGACAATTTTCATGTCGGAAAAACAGTAAGACAGATGAAGGGGAGGCTGTCTAAACATATTACTGATATAAGAATCCTCTAGCTAAGCATATCAGAGAAAATGAAGGGCATGGTTTCATGTTCTGAGTTTTGAGAATTGTTTATGCTTCAAAAAGGGGAGGAGACCTCAATAACAAACTTGAGCATGAAGAAATGTTCTGGATTGGGAAACTGCGAGCACATCAAAAACCAGGGCTCAATACAGCCTTCCCCATGAAACCCGCCTTGAAAAGGTGGAGATTGAGGAGACACTTATGACACGCCCATTCTAGAATGGGTGTGTCAGCTTAATGCAACATTTCATTGGTGGAAAGGGTTTTTAAATAACAAAAGGATTTAGTACAAGTCATATGGATCTGAAGAAGGGTTGTTGAAGTGACCCGAAAGCGCTTATCCCTTGACATTTTATTAGTTTTACTAGTTTTTTTTTTGTATCCTGAATAAATGCGTGGTCTATTTTAAACAGTTTGTCTTGGAGTATGTTTTGGAGGATTACGAGCTATTTGGTGGTGTTCTGCAACTGAAACTCTGAGACGCTATTAGGCTGTGTTCCATGTGTTGCATGTTGAGCGTTTAACACTTACGCTGAAAATATCAGGTTGTGTTTCAACTGTTGTTTTGTTTGGCGTTTGACTTGTACGCTGAAAATACATTGAAATTATCAGCTGACCCTGGCCGTGTTTTATGTGTTGGCTGTTGGATTCTTGACACTATCTATATATATATATATATATATATATATATATATATATATATATATATATATATACACACACATACATATGCACATACACACACACACACACATATATATATATATATATATATATATATATATATATATATATGTATATATATATATATCCATATACACACACATTATGTATATATATATATATATATATATATATATATATATATATATATATATATATATATGTTGCCTCACAGTAAGAGGTTCTCCGGTTCGATTGTCAGCTGTAGTGCCTTCTGTGTGGAGTCTACATGTCCTCCCCACGGTCAAGTGGTGTTAAAAAGTCATGTATCAATGGGCATGCCTTCGCTGAAGGTTGGGCATCGAGCTGGCAACTCAGCACCATAAAAATGTACTGCCAATCATTAGTGGACCGGAGTTCCACTGTGGCGACTCCTAACTGGGAAAAGACAAAAAGACAAACATATATGAATACATACATACATATATATATATATATATATATATATATATATGTGTGTATACATACATATATATAGATATACACACATATCTATATATATATAAATATACACACATATCTATATATATATATATACACACACACACACACACACACACACCACATATATATATATATATATATATATATACATATATACACATATACATATATATATATATATATATATATATACATATATATATATATATATATATATGGGTTCACTTCATATCACTGAAAGCTCAAAACACTGAAACTTCAAAATCTTGAAAACTCAAAACACTGAAACTCAAAACACTGAAATCACATATCATACATATACTGAGTTTAAACAACATATACATATATACATATATATGTATATATATATATATATATATATATATATATATATATATATATATATATATATACATATACACACACATTAATTAAATAGGGAAGAAAAATATATGGCCACTGGAGACTGTTGAAATAATTTAGAATAACTGTCAAAAAATATTTCCAGGTTTAGTCTTGTTTTTTTTCACCAGCTGCAATTAATTCAAACAGACATCTGCAGTACTGAAACCATCAGCACATGTAATTAATTTTTTAATACACAGCAAAGCTGGCAATGAGCTAAAATACGTCAACTTGTTCAATTTTAAGTTTTTGATAATATATAATCACTATGCCATCCACTTACAGTAACACAATCATTAATAAACACATTAAGAGTGTCAGGTAAACTAGCATGTTTGAATCGTGTACTTTCAAAGAAACTTGGGAACTGGAGCTTTTATTTCCATATTTGGATCATTTTCTTAAGCCTCTAATCTCCGCTCCTACACTTAGGGATATAACTTCATATTCTTCATAAAAATATAAACAATGTAATACTTTTAAAGGCTTTTTACAAAGGTACATATGCTTCTCATCACTG